>NW_008585902.1:0-7990 GCF_000691845.1 Merops nubicus | reverse complement strand
AGGAAATGTGTATAGCAATACTACATACTTTACCATGTATCATCAGCTTTGCCCAGCTTTAGCAACATATGATTAGACAAGCTGCATGTACCAGGGTCATATTGCTGTGAGTCAATGTCTTTAGTTGAAATCTGTTTTATATCAGCTACCACTGAGTCCTCTACTTCTAGCTACTATTCCTGAACAAGCTGATTTCTTTCAGGGAGCTAAATAATTTGAAGATACTGAAAACAAGATACTGTTAGTATTGTAGCTGGAAATAAGACAATAACATGTACACTTTTCTCAATGTATATTTGGAATGACCTGTAGAATTTCTCTTACTTAATAAGAGCACACCATGGCACCAGAAACAGATCTCTTTTCCTGGGCTGCATCAAGAGAAGTGTGGCCAGCAGGTGGAGGGAGGTGATTCTCCCCCTCTACTCTGCTCTGGTGAGACCCCACCTGGAGTACTGCATCCAGTTCTGGAGCCCCCATTACAAGAGGGACGTGGACCTGCTGGAGCGTGTCCAGAGAAGGGCCACCAGAATGATCCGAGGGCTGGAGCAGCTCTCCTATGAGGACAGACTGAGAGAGTTGGGGCTGTTCAGTCTGGAGAAGAGAAGGCTCCGAGGTGCCCTTATTGTGGCCTTCCAGTATCTTAGGGGGGCCTACAAGAAAGCTGGGGAGGGACTTTTTAGGCTATCGGGTAACGACAGGACTAGGGGGAATGGGGCAAAGCTGGAAGTGGACAGATTGAGGCTGGACATGAGGAAGAAGTTCTTCACCATGAGAGTGGTGAGACCCTAGAATGGGTTGCCCAGGGAGGGGGTTGAGGCCCCATCCCTGGGGGTCTTTAAGGCCAGGCTGGATGAGGCTCTGGGCAGCCTGATCTAGTGGGAGGTGTCCCTGCTCATGGCAGAGGGGTTGGAACTGGGGGATCCTTGTGGTCCCTTCCAACCCTGACAGATTCTGATCTGTTTTAGCAGAGGACTTTGGAGCCCTGGTGGCTCGGTGGTTGGACTTGATGATCTTGGAGGTCCCTTCCAGCCTAGATGGTTCTATGATTCTATACCTTGGTAATTCAAATTCATCCTACACAGGAGTTAGTGGAGAGAGATCAGGCAAAGGAGCTACCATCTAAAAAGACAGAGCTTGGTAGGAGGAGATAGTCTGACAGAAGAACACTTCTGTATAAGAAAAGCACACAAACCATGTGCACGAGTGCCACTGATGAAAAACAGATCTGATTTTAGAAGAGATTTACTGTCCAACAGCATTTGGTTGGTAAATTATTAATCTGGTATGTTGTGTTCAGTTGAAATAATTATTTGATCTGTGACCAAGATAAGGAGGAAGATAAAAATGAATATGCCCATTCAGATTGTTAACTTGAATCACTGAACTTGGATAAAGGAACAACATAAATGCAATCAAAGAAAAAAAAAATCACAGGATAAATTGAAGAAATAGTTTAATGCTATGAATTAAATAATGGAAAATAAATGCAATGATGAAGAATTGAAAACTAAACATTTGGTTCAAATACCTTGCACCAGGAGATGACCAGCCTTGTTCCACCTGGGTGCAAGTCTGGCCGTGAGCGTGTAGGAGAGACAGGTCTGGAGAATGGCCGGGCTGACTGGTTTTGGTGCTTCCAGCTCAAAACACCAGGGAGAAAGGAAAAAGATCTTACTAATAATTTAACAGATTTTTAGAAATTATTCAGTCAAAATTTAAGCAAAGATACCCCTCCTGCATCTTGGAGCCAAATCCTACTGTATGTTACACATCTTTACTTTCCACCTGCTTAGCTACAAGAGGCAGTTAGCACCACATTTGATGCAGGCATTTAGAGTTCATGCATCATCAAAGTAAGGTGCACTACAATTCATTTTCAGTCTCTTTCTGGACAACAGGCACAATATCCAAAATTTGCATACATTAACTCTGCTGTCAGACTGAAGACCTGAGGCATTTTCTTGCAGTCACAAGAGCAGCAGCTCAGCACAGCTTTGTGCACCCAGAGGTGCTGCTTGCCTGGCTGGCAGTTAGCATCAGTCAAGGAAAAGAAACTAATTACAATGGGTCTGAAAGGGTTAACTAACACACCTCCAGGAGGATGTTTGTAATGAGATCCTGCAAGGAGTGGCTTGCAGGTCATGGTTATTAAATATACTTCATACCACTAATCTCCTGCTGTTGGAAAATCTAATGATGACAGGTCAGTTACACATAGCAAAGGAAAGCAGTTTTGTGAAGTTAAGTTTATGTGTTGCTAATCCAGATATGGTTCACACTTCTTGGAACACAGCAAATGGCACCCAGCTGGCTCTGCAAATGGAACACGAGAGCTGCTGGCCTTGGCTACAGTCGCCCCTTTGGCTCAGCAATCTCAGTGTGCCCACACGTACACGCACAGAACCCACAGGCAGAGCACACTAGGACACAGCAAAGCAGATGCATAATGGTTTAAGCTGTACCAGCTGTTAAGCTCATGGCTTCCATTTCTTCTCCATGATTTTTTTTTGTTTCTCTGAACTGTTGTACACAGGTTGGGTAGACCCAACACGTGAGAATGAGGAGACAGTTCAGCTGTCTGAACAACCCTACCTGTGGAACCTGTGGTGCACATGTGGAAGGGGGGACACCAGGTCACTGCAGGTCTTTGGCCTGAAGGGCAGGTTTGGTGTGACCTCAGGGTCACACCCCCAGGCCCCTTTTCAGGAGCAGGATCCCACTGAAGAAGAGAAATCTAGTAAAATTTCTCAGGAATTTCTCAAAACTTTTGACTCTTATAAAGTGTATCTACTGTACCCACACTTGTAAGAGACATTTTGACTGCGGGACAGACTTTTTTTACCCTGAAATTTGTTTTCTATAGTGCAAGTAGAAACTGGAGCAGGTCCAGAGAAGGGCAACAAAGCTGATGAGGGGTGTGAGGAGCAGCTGAGGGAACTGGGGTTGTTCAGCCTGCAGAAGAGGAGGCTGAGATGTGGCCTTATTGCTCTTGACAACCCCCTTAAAGGAGGCTGGAGTGAGGTGGGTGTTGGTCTCTTCTCCCAAGTAACTAGCCATAGGATGAGAGGAAATGGGCTTAAGTTGTGCAGGAGAGGTTGGATATTAGGAAGAATTTCTCTCCTGGAAGAGTGGTGAAGCATTGGCCCAGTCTGCACAGGGAGGTGGTGGAGTCCCACCCCTGGAGGGGTTCAAAAAACGTGTTGACGTGGTACTTCAGGACATTGTTTAGGGGTCATGGTAGCGTTGGGTTGGCAGCTGGACTTGATGATCTTGGAGGTGTTTTCCAGCCTTAATGCTTCTATGATTTAAATTGCATGTCCTACACAAAACCTACATCTCTGCCAACAGCAGTTGCAGGCAGGCATAACAATCTTAAGAACTGTGACATCTTTCAGCACTTACAGTAGCTCCTTGTCTCTCTATGTAGGCTTGACATATTCCTGATTTGTAAAATGTTATCTAAAAAATCAAAAAATAAAAAATCAAGTGTCTGAAATTACAGGGTGTTTTAGCAAATCAAATTAAATTCTGGTCCACCTGTGACTTTGCCTATGAAAAACATGCTAAGGAACAGTTATATCAAACATCATATCCTGTATTTTAAAGAATGATAACTGAAATTAGTTTAGCCATTTGTCATAGTGTAATCTCATTTCTAGCTACAGATCTATTTAGAAGCAAACAAAAGTCTGCTCAAAGTAACATTGCAGAACTCTGCCCCTGCTGCTCTCACTGTGAATTGGGCAGCATCTCACCGAGTCCATTCTATTCCACAAAAGGTTCACCACCTGAAAAGGCCCCTTCATCAGAAGAGTAGAAGGTATAACTGTCACCTACAGTACTAATGCACAAAACCCACAGCTTGCTTTAAATGACCTAATTTTACTCATCCTTGATCCTCAGACAAAACACTTCTTAGAGAAACGTGTGTGTGATGGGTACACTTGACTCTAAGCCATACTTTGGCTCAGGCTGACCAAGAAGCAACAGGCCTCATGTCCTTGGGGTGAACTTGTGAGCTGGAAAGCCCCTGGCTCATGTACAAGGGAGTGAAGATGTCTTGAAAAACATTTTGGAAGGTGGTGTTGAAACCCAAAAGTGCAAGATCAAAAAAGCACAGAACTAAACTGGAGACATCTGTCTTGTCTATCCTATTAACTAACAGTCAGCTACTTCACCCTAGAAATATCACAGTCAGGACGGGCCCAATTGGAGCTGTCCCTGAATGGCAGCTGGCCTGGAGGCCAGATGACCAGATGACTCCCCCTCAGGCAAGGACACCTCTAAGGATTAGACATTCCTTACCTGAGACTGAGTGACCCTTCCATACCCAAGGCAGAGAGATCCCTGACCCACGACAGATCCTCTCAAGTGACTGAGCACAAGCTGAGTTACTACTATGAAGCATTACTAGCCCATGTAGCTACTCAGGTATCATAAACTGTGTGTGGATAATTCCATCAGATGTGAATTGCTGAGCAAGTCTGAGACTGCAATTGGATCTAGGCACAGGCAGGCTCCAAAGAGGAGTTTAGAAAGCAAGGGGGTCCACTCTGAAGCTCGTGACTCAATGGGAAGATCCCCTTTACTCCTCTGGCCTCTGTACAAGTCATTCCCACTCGATTTTCCTTTGTGTGTTTCTTCTGTGCAGCAATTAACAAGGTGAACCTTGCCATCCAGCTTACTGAATGCTGTCAGATGATTATTTTACCTCAATAAGACCTATTGCTGCTCCTCTTTTGAGTGAGGTGCATTCTGCTCACCCCTAACAGTGTGCAACTACACGTAGTTATTTACACGGTGATACTGACCGCCACTACAACTGAAATTTGATGTAGTGTTCCAATAACGGGTGCAGAAAGGATGTCTTCATGCAGGAATAACAGCTGTCTATAAAAAAAGTTAAGAGAAGAAACCAAAAATCATTTTCCGTACTTGATTTTCTCATCTTAAATTTCCTTATCTTCTGCAAACAAAACACATTCCACTTTTATTGGTGGCATTAAACTGGTCCAAGTTACTTGCTTTTAACCCACCCACAAACTAAGACTTCTGGCCTTTGGCACACAAACAGAACTCTCCCAAAGTGTGCTTGGTGACCACCGAGGAGAGTACATTTGCTTTCTGAGTATTCTTTTCACTCAGTCTCAGCCTCCATAAAGCATTCCAACTTTGCAAGTGAACACAGATTAATTTTAACTGTTTATTAATTGGAAGTAGGTGGCCTTGTTAGTTTTAGCTGATGACATTTAAAACATAACAGAAATGTTTTTTTCCCCCCAATAGCCAGCAAATCCCCCACCAAAAAAAACCCAAAACCCTATTTTGAACACTTTTATAGTTTGCTGCTGATAAGAATTTTGCTGACCTTATTACAGTTTATTCTGTTACTGCTAAGAAAATCTTCGAATAACAACCACCAACAGCTTCTGAAAACAATAAACCTCAAATTTTTTTACCTGCACATCTTTATCTGTGTGGTCCTTGCTTCAGCTTCTGGTATCTGAGAGCTGATAGTTACTGTAGTGGTACAGAGCTTTTGTAGGTCTGGCAGACTGACAAAGAACAGAGACTGGTGCCTGGTGTTGTTCATGTTGTATTGTTTATTGCCCCAATGTGGCTGCTGGGTCTAAAAAGAAAAATTTACATTAGATTTCATAAGGTAGATATTTGCTTACAGAACTTTTGAAGTATATGGTATCAGGTAAATGAATAACCAGTTATCTTCTGATGAAGATGAGGTTAGGTAATATACCTACCTGGTTCACTAAAACAGACATCTCAATGTACTTCTGCTATAAAACATGCATGGTATTTGAAAAAAAAAATAAATTACTAGAGTCAAAATATTCAGAATACAGACAATGACAAAAGCAACCTTTCCACCTTCTTCTCAGTCTGTCTTGGGCCTGGAATATATCTGGGATCCAAGAGCTGAGGAGGAATTCCTCTGCAATGTTGCTTTCTTCCTGCCAGGCAAGAAAGTTTAACTCTCAGGAGCTCAACAGGGATCTCCTCACCAAATCACACAAAGACCACGGCCAGCCTGTGGGAGAGAATGAAAACCACAGGAATAGAGGCACACAGGAAATCTCTTCCTTTTTCCTCACAGCAGGCTCCCTTCCTAGTGAGTGGTAAGGGGAACTTGACTGCTCCCTGTTTAAGTCCATCTCTCTTTCCCAGTGATGGGTGAAGTGAGTGCAGTCTTACACCTGACTGAAAGCTGTACTCATCCAGGAATACATCCAGCACATGATGGATAATGGACACAGATAATTTGGTGGTCTGTTCTTGTTCTCAAAGGAGGAATGTATGAAGAACAGCATTTTCTCTTGGTACACTCCTGCGTACTCATGAAAATATGAAGAAAACACAGCCAGTATTTAGAGTGGAATGTGATTAGACATTTAGTGGTTCTACCAGAACTGTCGATCACATCCTAAGATTTGCTTTACAGTAGAAATTGTTGACTGTATTTTGTGTCCAAGAGCATGAAGCAGTTTTGGGCTCAGGCCATGACCATTATCTTGAAGCACACATGACCTGGCACTTCACACACAGTTAGAATACAGAGCACATGTGTGTTCACTGCTGTACCACTGAGCAGATGTGCAACAGCTCTATCATTTTTCTGACTCTGCTTTGCCTTGCTTACAGTGTAACACATTACAAAGATCAACCTCAGTCATACCCTAGAAAAATTGCAAGGTCAATGTTTTATAACTGTAATTTAAAAGGAAAAAAGAAAAAATTTCATTGTTTCTTACCCTTGAAGGAAAACACATTTCAACTTTTTTCTAGGAATCATGAAAAGTTTTTCGTTTTTTTTTATATGCTAGCTGAGATTATTACTTCATTAAATAATTCCAAAAGCTACAGCTTAAGGGGAAGGACTATTTTAAACCAACGAGAAAAATATCTTACCCATTTGCAGACACAGAAAAGCTTTCATAATGTTTAAAAGAATCCTAAATGGACAACTGGGGATTTTTGTGGCAAAGATCTTGTAAAACACATGCTGCAATGCTCCAGTGATCCGCTTGCTGTTTGAGGCCAATTCCCCTGTGGGAACCACTCGCTGTATTCAGTGTAAGTTAAATCTTCCCAGTCATCTTAAAAGCTAATGGGACAGAGTGCTTGCAAATGGCTTCTCCCTTCAGGGGAGAGATTAAAGAGACAACTACCAGTTAACATAGAACTAACAGTTATAAATCAGAGGTAATAAATCCCACTGCTTTCCATACAAGTATGAGAACTTAATGTGTGTGGGAGAAATTACACCTGTAGATGCTGATAATCACAACACCAAACTTGAAACCAACCCCAGAGCTCCTGCTAAGCTGAACATCAGCTGGAGAATGGCTATGGCTGGTTTCCTGTCAGAGCAGACAGGTAAATCACAGAGCTCAGCGGTTGTATTTACTTCCAGTAGTCACCTGGAACATGGAACTAAAAGTGTCCTCATTAAAGCTGAGAATGACACCAGCTGAGATGGACAGTAGATGCTCTTCCCATCAGGCTGACTGGAATGAACTAGAGGGGATGTGAGGATCATGGCGGCTTTCAGCAAGGAACTGTGAAGCCATCCTGCACAGTCAGCCAACAGCACGTGGGCAGGGAACAGAACAACTGCCTGAGCACCAGCTCTGTATCACTGAAAATTCTGTATCCCTGAAATTATGTTGGGAGAAACGAACAAACAGAAAACAAAAACAAAACCAAAAACAAAACCCCACAGGCCTGTAATGACACTGGAGCTCGTACATGGGGCTATTGCTGTTGAGGCGCCCAAGCACCACCCAGCAGCGGCAGCACAGAGTGGGGTGCTGCCCTGACACGGGTGGGGGACCCATTCGGGCGCGACAAGCCAACAAAGCCCCCAAACACACTTACGGCCAGCGAGGAGGACCCGTGTTTAGCTTAGACATCAGCTTGGGACTCCAGCGCGGTGGGCGGGGGACAGGCAGCCGCCAGGAGAAGGGCGGGC
>NW_008585901.1:0-4668 GCF_000691845.1 Merops nubicus | reverse complement strand
GTACCCTGAAACCCTCGGATTCTGACACTGGCCCCTATTGAGTATGCCCAGGGGAAAACAATACCGTAGAGATCCTAGATCAAACCTCTAGCCCTCTGCAAACAGAGCACTGTAAGGCTGAACCAGTTGTTTGATACTCATCTCATCTTTTAAAGCACCTGTACACAGCCTCACCAAGCCCATCAGCGTCATGTCTTTTCCTACCATCACTGTGATTCTTTCCCATTTAATCTATGGGTTATTAAATTTTGCAAGAGCCCTTTTCATTCCTAAAGAAAGTGAAGACACTTCATTAAGCACAAATAGCTGAAAATCCTATTGACCACGGCAAAGAAAATTGTCTGGCCTAGAGACTGAGAGCCAAGGAAACATTAATTACTTAGTTTTGCCATTATCTCTCAGGCAAAAGGTTATATGCAAAATCAACAGTAACTCCCTAAGGAGTCACATCCACATCACACTTGCTCGTTTGCTGCAGAGCACCAAGTAGGTTAGACTTGGGCTGGCAACCTCTGTCTTGCAATGCTAGCCACTATTCTCTCTAGAATCAAACCAGAAGAAAGTCCACCCCCACTTTTAAGACTTTGCTTCTCCTTGGGGTGTTGCAAATTCTAAGACAATTCAGAATAATGTAAGAAAGCTGCAGCACTTCAGGAATGATCTTCAGTGCCAGGACAGTAGGCAACCAACAGCTCCCAGCTCTCCAGGAACCATTGTCATCAGATGCCTAAGTGCTGGGCAAAGTTTAAAAGCTTATTGCAAAGCTTTCTCATCCCTTTTCAGTTGAAGACCCCTAAGAAAGCTTCAGTGAATATGTGGACCCCATCACACACAGATTTGGATACAGACAGAAATCCATGTATACTCCAGAATCATTTGTCATGGAGTTTTGTGGAAAAAGAGGCAGGAGAAAGGTCTTCTAGGGGTCTGTTACAGATCAACCACCCAGGATGATGAAATATTCTGTAAGCAACTGGAAAAAGTCTCACTTGCTTAAAGCAAGTACATGCCATACATCTTGTGAGGAGTGGCTGAAGGAACTGGGGTTATTTAGCCTGGAACAAAGGAGGCTCAGGGGAGACCTGCACACTCTCCACAACTCCCTGAAAGGAGGTTGGATCCAGGTGAGAGTCAGTCTCTTCCCCCAGGGAACAAGCAATAGGACACGAGGAAACAGCTTCAAGTTGTGCCAGGGGAGGTTTAGGTTGGACATGAGGAAAATTTTCTTCCCCAGAAGGGTTGTTCAGGGCTGTGCCAGGCTGCCCAGGGCAGTGGTGGAGTGCCCAGCCCTGGAGGGGTTTCCAAGCCGTGGAGATGTGGTGCTGAGGGATGTGGGTCAGTGGGGAGCTGGCAGTGCTGGGTTGATGGTTGCACTTGATGATCTTAAAGGTCTCTTCCAACCAAAATGACTCTATGACTCTCTGAGTCAAAGTGCAGACTGAAAGCTGCTGTCTGACTCAGTGGACAGGATGTAATGGATGCTGTCCTTTTTCATGTCAGGATTAACTGACCTTGCAAGTTGGCCAAAACTGGCACAGCAAATGCTCTGTAACTTCTCTGCCATGTTTCAAACCCTGCACATGAAGCTGCCTGCACACCAGCTCCCAGCCAGGCTAAAGGGAAGAAAAGAAGGGAAAGTACATCAGCTTTCATTTGAAAATATGGTATTTCCAAACTACCAAATTTCCAAGTTTTGTTCCAGAAAACCTTGCCTGCTTCTCATCACTCTCTTTAGATACAGGTTCAGAATCTACAGCATATTAATTTTATTTCTGCTTGGCATCTCTTCTTTATATCTCTCCCCCAGCACCAATTTACAATCTTTATTGTCACTGTTTCTCAAAAAGTTTCCTTCCACACCTTTGCCGATACCCTTTTTAACAATCTGTGATGGTGATGCCTGATGCCAGCAGCTGGGATGAATGGGCATAATACAAATGCCTCTCTCAACAACTTTCATTTTTTTTTTCTAATAGTAATATTCTTTCTAAATATTTTGCAGTGGAGACATATAGCCTTCTAGGGTGCAAATACATGTGTGGACCAGCTACAGGCCCACTGACATCATGCAAGGGAGAAGGGGAAGATTTAAGAGAGAGCTCATTGCCCTTACATACAACTTTTCAGGAGATGAGGCAATGAGCTCAGTTCACTTTCTTTTCAGCTGCTGCACTTTAGGTGTTAGACAGTCATTCTACACCATCCATAGGGAATGCAGACATGGGTTTTTCTAAATGTGCTTAGCATGTCAACATTTTAAACATTGGCTTGTGATTGTTACCACTAAGGCTTGGTGAGAGAGGGGCCTCGGTATTAACTATTGAAAGCAGGGGGCCTAGTAATTGCTATTGAAAGCAGATCTGCAGGGTATTTGTATTCTTTGTCATGAAAGATGTTTACTGTATTCAGCATTTCGTTGATCACCCTATAGTGTCTTTTTTTCTTTTACATTCAAAATTCATTAAACAAAGTTGCCTTTTTTTTTTGACAAAAAATGTCAGCACTGCTTCCCGTCAGTCTAGCTGACAGTGCGTGTGACCAGCAAGTTCAGCTCATCAGGCTTTTTTTTTCTTTTTCCAAACCAAAATGAGAGTTAAAAAAGAATGTTTTTAAAGATGGTGCCCTGTAGCAGACTGTAGCAGTTTACACCATCCATTTTCTCCACTGGACTCAGGAGATGAAGCCCTGTCATGAACAGCACTCCTTCAGAGCTGCGCTCCCCAAGTACTGCATTCCTCCAGCACAAAATGCACTCTAAAAAAAATAATAAGCCTGTGACTGATAACAAAAGCACAAATGAAGTTTGAATCTCTGAGGACATTAAAATACATTGAATTAAACTTCTCCATGCTGCAAAATGGGCAATTCACTAGTGCTACATCATCGTACATCAGCTCGGAAAAGGGCGTAGCTGGAAATATTAATGTATGACCCATGTACCATTTGCTGTGCCAAAAGGGAAAATAAGGGGAGGACCCTTCCCTCAGACCTTCCTTGGTATTTAACTGTGAGGTGGGGATTCCAAGGGGGTTAATCTATTTCACTAAGCAAATGAAATAATGAAAGAAGATGACAAGAAGTGGAGAGCTGTCCAAACCAGAACAAATAGAGAAGACAGTAATGAGAATACATTTCAGTGTGTGTTAGGAAACCCATTTTGCAATGCTGTTTCACTGTTTTCCCCTCAAAAAAGTTCAACTCTCCAGTTCCAGGTGTCTTTAAGAAATCCTGTTTCTTCAATGTTCATTTTTACGTTAATGAATTCTGCTTGGATTTACAGTTTCACTTCCATTTTTATTACAAAAATATTACTCTAGAGTCTACTTTGGTTGTTATACAGAAGGGATACTTACTTTCATCTAAAAAATGGGAAAAGAGAGATGGAATTATCTCAACAATAAGAACAGGGACAAGAGTTAAGCAGGGTACTAGAAGCAAACTAATCCCTGTGAAGTTTGCTGATCACACAGTGATAGTGCTGACAGATCCCATGGGGAAGCACACGTCCTTGCCACATGTACTATCAGACACAGGTCAGTAAGATCTTATGGACATAGATTCACTCTGGTTACAAATTCAGTGCTTACTATTTTCCCAATGCATCAGCAGTCTCCTGTCAAAGCCTAGAGGAAGGACAAGGACACTCCTAAAGGGTGAACAAGACAAGAAAAGTGATAAAACTGAGGGATTTCAGAGTAGGAAGGAACGTACCACAAAATAATCAAGTGCTGTTTCCTATTGTAAAAAGGAAAAGGAGGTAAGTTGTAGAGCTGAGAGAACAGTAGAAAAGGACAAAAGGGTCAGTTAAAGGGAAGAAAATAACCCAATAAAATATGGACAAGAAAGCTGGAATATGTTTTCTAAGCTCTGTGAAAGGTTTGGACCATGCAGACAGAAGAAATTATTCTGTAGTGTGTTACTGTTATTATTATACTGCAGAGCACACTCAGTGAGCAAAGCAGCAAGCATCCAGCTTTCCGTGGAGCAGCTGCAGAGAAGAGCTCTCTGTCTAAGATCAGGAGAAACTGGTGCTGAGCTACAGTGAGCTGCTGCTCCCAAAGCTGTTTTGTATTTTCAATCGTTTTTTCACTTCCATGATACCAAGCACAATCTCACACCCCACAGCCACAGCCTGGGGCTCACACGAGCCTCTTGGCAAGCCTGGCCCCATGCAGGTGGTGGCAGCAGGGAAGCCCCACAGCTGGAGCTGCAGCATCCTTACAAGTGGGGTGGGAAGTGGCATCCACACAGAAATGGGAAAATGCAACTAGTTCCCATGTATTTTATTCTTGTGCTTTTGTTGGGGTGGCAATGGGGACAGAGCAACATGATCCAGCTACCCTATCAATTATATTCATATCCAAGACTGCTCATTACAGGGGTGTAGCACAGAGTGATGTGACTCTTTCAGTACAAGGATATTTCCAGGAAAGGAACCGACCCGTTCACATGGTCAGCAGACCCGCTGGAGCTGCAGGAGGACCACCAGCAACTTCACCAACGACCAACAGGAGCGCATCTCTCCCAACCCTCCTCCTCGCAGCATCCCTGCCTCCAAAGCGACTTCTTGCTAAGCGTGAGCAGGGGCCAGAGGCGGGACAGGGCTGGGAAGGGCAAAGGGGGCTGCGGGGTCCCGGAGCGGGGCCGGTCTCGGGGACACCCCGCCCC
>NW_008585900.1:0-5250 GCF_000691845.1 Merops nubicus | reverse complement strand
CTGCTTCACCATTTATTTCCTCAACCTGGTGAGGCTGGAGCCCGGGGAGGCCATGTACCTGGGGGCCAACGAGCCCCACGCCTACCTGCATGGAGGTGAGAATCGCCATGGCCTTTCCCAACCCAGGACCCTGCCAGGACTGTCCCGCAGGGTGGCCACAGTCTCCGGCGCAAGGTTGGAACCCCGCCGGGGTTGTGCGGGCGGGTTGGGGTGGGTTGACAGTGCTGCCTCATCCCCGTAGACTGCGTGGAGTGCATGGCATGCTCGGATAACACTGTGCGTGCCGGGCTCACCCCCAAATTCATCGACGTCCTCACCCTGTGCGAGATGCTCAACTACACACCGGCGCCCAGCAGCTCCAAGATCTTCCCGGCTGCTCAGAGCCAGCTTGACCCCAGCATCTACCTCTATGACCCGCCTGTGCCAGACTTTGCCATCATGAGGATAGAGGTGAGTGACGCCGGGCCTGCTCTGGGGACACGGGCAGGGGGGCACCAACTTTCTCCTGCCTCGGCTGTGACCCTTTCCATTGCAGATACCTGCCTCCATCAAGCTGTACCTGGTCTCCGCTGTGGACTCTGCCAGCATCTTGCTGGTGATCCAAGGGACGGCCGTGGGCACCTCCACAGCCGCAGCCTCTGAAATGACCCTGCGTCGTGGCTCCGTGCTCTTCATCTCTGCTAACGAGAGCATCTCCCTCCACCTCTCCTCGCCGGATGGGATGCTGCTTTTCCGAGCCTGCTGCCTCCTCTGAGTGGGACCCAGGACACCTTCTCCCCCATCACTCCACATTTTGAGTAGATAGAAACTGGTCTGGGCAAAGTCATCTCGCTTGGAAGTTTCCCTTCCGTCTATTAAACCCCTAAACCAGCCCACAGCCAATGTGTAGAAAGAAAAATTCCATGAATCAACTCCTTGGATGTGGCACAGAGCAGACCAGGCAGAGGAAGAGCATCTCCCCTCACAGCTTGTTAGTCACATCCCCGTAACATCTACTCTGGGTGCTGCTAATGCTGTACGGTGACTCCTTTTATTAATTTTCCCCCTTCCTTCTCACTGAGAAGCATCAGGGAGGCCCAAGCTCTGCACCCCAGGTCTCAAGCATCTCTGCCCAGCTTCTGAGAGCTGCTGCTCCCTCCTGCAAATGGGATGCTGAGACTTTCTGCTGCTCCTGGGTGCCTGGTGAGCTCTTCCCAAGCCAGGCGGATGGCAGGGAGCCCTCTGAGCCAGGTCACCCCTTCCCTGGCTGTTAAAGGGGGGCTGCCTAGCGGGGTGATGGAGCTGGAGAGCCTCTGGTGCTGTGAATAAAGTGGTGACTTTGTCCTAGGTGCAAGGCAGTGTGGTGGAGGGAGCAGGAGGAGGATGGGGAGAAGCACTGGTGTTTGCAGGGACCAGGGACCAGAGAAGGCTGGAGGTAGCTCGCATTCCCCTGGTGCCGGCTGCAACATCAGTGCAGGCAGCTCAGCAGGGAACCGGGACACTGGGATAAAACGTGACCAGGGAAACCAGATCACTCTGAAAATACACCAGAGGCAGGGAAGGAGCCCTCCTGAGCAGAGCTGCTGTGGGGAGTGAGGCCTGGCCACCCACCACAGCACCACATGCACTCAGAGTAACGAGATCCAGTTTATTTAGTGTTCCCTTTAACAAGGAAAATACAAAAAAAAAAAAAAAGTTCAGGTCTCTACACATGAAATAATTAAATAAGGTTTCTTTACAAGAAGCTGATTGTCCTCTATGTAGTAGAGCAGGACCATGATTTAAGGCAGCTTTTAAGGTTCACAGCAGGTAGACTCACCAGCCACCCCAAACCTGAAACCAGGAGCTGTGCAGAGGTGGCACGGGGGGGTCTGGGCTGCCCCTCGCCTGCTTCAAAGCAGCTTTGGGGAGAACAAACAGTTAGCTCCAAACCCAGAAGTTAACGGACCCTCGAGAGGCAGAAGGCAGGGAGGTCCCAGCCCGAGCAGTAGCTGCTGGTGGATATAACAAATACAGATGCTTAAAGCTCAGCAGCCTCCCCCAAACTGCTCCAGTGGGTTTCCCCCTCTTCCCTTCTCCAGCAGAGCCACAATCTTTGGTTCAGATCAGCCCAGGCTCTGGGCAGAGAGAACCCGGCAGCAATTCACTGGAAGCAGCATGAAATAGGTAAATGAAGCAGCTTGGCCTCAGCCTCCCAGGAATAAAGGAGTGACTAAAGCAAAAATAAATAGAAAAGGGGTCTTGGGGCTTCCCAGCTCAGTCCCACACCATGGCAATTTGACCCCACTATCAAATAGCTCTTCATTAGGGAGGGCTGGGAAGAGCAACCCATCTGAGGCCAGGACCTGGCCCTTGACATGGCCAATTAAAGGAGGAAAGAGGAGGTCAGACAAACTAGGAGTATTTGCTGCTGCACCTCCCAGTTCCTTCCATTCACATCCCCAAGGAGGTGTCAGGGCTCTGCCTCTCCTCCCTCCCCACCCAGCCCACCTAAACATCACCGTGCCACCTCTCCCTGATATTGCTGAGGGGAATGAGAAGTCCTTTGGGGTTGGGTGGTTCGTGCTGCTCACCGCAAGTGGCATCACAGCATTATTCAGTCCTTTGTGTCACCGTCCCGGCGTTGGACGCGGACACCAACAGCCCTCCCACAGGACAAAGAAAGTGCTGGCTTTTGACCTGTTCTTGCATGGCCCTGGCCAAGCGGCTTCTACTGGATCACACAGGAGAGATTTTCCCCAAAACAACGAGGACAAGAAGAGGAGGTGACAGGTTTTGGCGGGATAAGATCCAAATCTTCATCGTCAGGGACCTCATCGAGGTGGTACCCATCCTGCAGTAGCTGCCGGCTCAGGTCCTGGTTCACCTGCTGGGGAGGGGGACAAAGGAGGCAGAGCTGGTTAAAATCAGTCCCAGTTTAGTTAAAACTTAGGTCCCAGGGCTTGCAAAGGATAGGGCCGCCAGCAAGACTGGCGTCGCATCCTCCCTCCAGCACCTTTGCACAGGGAGATGCAGCACAACCAAAGCAGGGAAGACGAAAGCAAAGCCAAAGAGCTTTTCCTGGGCTGCAGGACCCCAACATACATCCCCCATGCACCGCAAAACACCCCATGGGCTGCTTCATCACCCCACAGGTGGTGCTTCAGTTTAGCCTCTATACAGACCCTGAGGTGTAATGGGGGGAGCCCGCGGGGACCATGCCCGTGGGGTCAAACCCCTGGACTTGCCTCAGCAGAGGAGTAGCCTGAGGAACATCTGGATCCCAGCTCCCCGTCACTGAGAGAAGAAGGAAACAGTCAGAGCCAGCCAGGAAGTGGCATCTTTGCTTAGGATACAGACAAGGGAATCTCGGGGAGAGGGGAAAGGGAGCGGGCAGCATAACCCTAAGGGATTTGTTAAATCTGGAACAACAGGAGCATTCTGCTGCTGACAGGGCCCCCGTGCAGTCAAGGGTGCTCTACAAGTGACAAGGAAAATAAATCCCCCCAAAAACCAGCCAGCTTTGAGCCTGCAACATCCCCCACCCAAAATCCCAAGCTATTTGCCCAGTCCCCACCTGTCCGAATCGAGGGAGACCAGGTTGTCATCCACTGTCTGGCTAAGCGCTGTGTAGCCCTTATTAAACTTCACCGACCTGCCAGAAAGCAGAGGGGAAAGCCTGTGACAGATGTTTTGGTGTGGAAATGCAGCCACAGAGCTGCTGGACTGAGAAGCAAGGGCAGGAATCCCCATCCTGAATGTGCCTTCCCACACAGACATTATCCAGGGCCACCACCAGCTATGAATAAACTCTGTCTAAGCTTTAGGCTCCGTGGTTAAATCCTTAACACCAAACTATCCCCAAAACAGAGAAGAAGCAGCGTGGGCCCTCACTGTTAGCAACTCCTAACTTTCAGAGGAAAAGTCTTACCTTTTAGTAAATCAGCTGCTTGCTGGCCACAACAGAGCCAGCAGACCAAAGTCCCAGCCCCCTTTTTTTAAATCCTTCCGAGTTCCCCCAACTCCCCAAGGAATGTGAAAAATACCTCTTGGGGAAAAGGAAAAAATGGGATCAGACCTTTTAGCCGCCGGCTTCGGGTGGTGCAGGGCGGGTCCCCCCAGCAGCCCCTGCCTTCGCAGCGCTGCCTTTGCCAGCTCCCGCTGCCTCTCTGCAAGCCAAGCACAGAGGCAGAGCTGAAAATGTCCCCCGGGGGTCTTTTTTTTAGGGGGCAAGGGGGTATTGCAGGTCCTAAGGAGAGCCCATCAAACAACGAAAAGGCTTTGTTTGGGTCACTCCCGCCCTGAGTGAGAGGTGGGGATGTGTCCCCAGATCCTGGCAGAGTCCCTGGGACGCCACTGAGCATCGCTTACGGAGCTTGGTGTGAATGGAGGGAGGCTTGCTCATGATGTACGGTCCCCTCTTCTCCACTGCATCCATCCCCTTGTTCAGCCTCTTGTTTTCAGCCCAAATCAGCTAAAAAAAAAAAAAAAAAACAAAAAACAACGAGAAAGCAGCACATTTGAGCACCTCTCTATGGGGACAAAGTAAAATGGAGTGATCTCAGAGCATCTAGTCATTCTCGGGGACTCAAGGTCAGCAGGGAAATCTGCCACCATGTCAGCTGGGAGGGGACGGCTCCTCCTCGCCAGCCCCGTGCTGTGAGGAAGGAGTAAGCGTATCTGTTAGCAGATGAAGGGATTAGTTGGGAATGGCAATGCTAAATTAAAAGCACATGTGTCAAGCAGCAGTTTCTCTGCAAGCCTGACTCCGATAATACTCGGGAGAAGACGTGATGAAGGAGGTTTCACTAGCAAGTCCACAAAGGAAAATATAAAGGCACTTTATTTTCATTTCTCCACAAATTTTGGGCCTTTCAAGCTTCTTCGCATGCAGTAATAAAATGAAAGCAGCGTCATATAATCAGGTCAGAAAGTCAGGGCTTTAAGACAAAGTTCTCCACATCTCTAAGGCATTTATTGAGAAGGAGGGCTGGCAAAAATTACAACAGGGTCGGGGGGAAGCTTCTATGAATACGGTCGTTAATGAAGAAAATAGGGGCGAAATCAGCAAACAGAAAGTGGTGCAGGAGGGAGGGGGAATTAGAGGCAGCAGCTAAGGACGAAACACCGCAGAGGCGCTGGGGGAGCAGAGCCGGGATTAGTGTCAGTGCCTTCAGCTGGAATTAGCCGGGCAGAGCCTGGCAGGCGGGACTAGCCCCATGTGCAGGGAACTGGGGGTGCCCCAGCTTGGTGGGATTAACCGGGAGGGCACCCGCATCGGAACGCGTATCC
>NW_008585899.1:0-1785 GCF_000691845.1 Merops nubicus | reverse complement strand
CAGCTTCCCCAAGCCGTGCCCCAGGGCTGAGCTCTTCTGCCTCCAAGCTCCTCCGGTTTTCAAAGGGAGAAATTTTGAGTGGGCGTTGTGTTCGTGCCTTCAGGGAGCAGCAGTCGGATGGATTCATAAAGACTTGGTGATGCCTTTTGGCTGGTGGAGTCTCAAAGATGGGCACCCCTTCCTAAAGCACATGGGATGGAACGTTAAATTGCTTGCTGCAGGCATCAGCATCTGAATTGGAAACTTGTTTGTGTCCTGCCAGGCTGCATCATCACAAAGCATTTGTTAAATGACTTGTCCAATATTCTTCTTGAGTATGAGGTTATACATTTTCCCTGTTTTGTGAATGCTGTCACCAGTAAAGATGCTTTAGTAAGTGCCAAGTCTGGAAAAAGCAGATCTTTGCATTGGACATTAAGTTCCCTATCCCTGCCCCCTTGGAAAGGTCATAAAACTTTTGGACCGATGTGTTCAGTGCAAACGATTCCAAAGAGAGAAACTGGCCCGACATTGAATCCAGATGTGGGTTCAGAGTCACCCAGCCTCTTCGTCCGTGCTCACAGCTGTTGGAGCTTTCCTGATCCCATGTTCTGGGCCTATCTCAATTGCAGACATTTTACTCCTGATTTATCTTCAAAAAATAAAAAAAAAATCCCACTGCCGCTATATCATCAAGTCTTGGCAAATCCATAAAACTTTTCTTGTTTTACTGTTTCAAGGGACTGTCTCTTGCAAAGAATATTAATGTTTCTGAGGCTTAGTATTTAACAAAAAATCTGAAACAAACCACTGTAGATGAGGAGGCAAGAGAGAATGCCTCCTTCAGATGTTTGATATACATCTGAACTGTAAGTTGTCAGAGCCTTCACAAAGCCTGAACAAGTAGGTCAAGTATTTGAGCACTTATCTATATTATTTATTCTGGGATGGATGTACAAAGCAAGCATGAGGGTTTTTTGGGGGGATTTTTTGGTGTTTTGTTTTTTTGGTTTTTTTTTTGTGGAAAGCACAGGGCTGTTCAATGTAAAGCCGATTAGAAGATGTAAATTAAAAATTAAATGCAGCAGGGAACCCAGAAACAGCTCTTACTAGGGTAAGCCAGATATCCACCCTATTGATCTCATGGTTACATACAACAATATTAAGAAAAATTTCTTAGCTGACTAGTCTTACTGAACCTAAGAGTATCCCCAAGGTGATGCACTGGGCCCCACTGCCTGACTCACTGAGTCAGTGGACAAACCACTAGTAAACCTGAGGAACAGTTCTGGGTTGGCAGCATATGGACCAGATGATCTAACAGTCTTCTTTTTTTTTAACAAGTCTCTATATTTAGATTGAAAAGCTTTCTCTTTCAGCAAACAGCAGAAGTATATGACCAACTATTTCTAGAAACATACAATTTACTGTACTCTGAAACATATAGGACATGAGGAAAGAATAATTTCCTAACATATCTCATTAAAACTTGTTCTTTCCATGAGGCACAGAAATCTTCTTTTGTTCATCCGAAGACTGATATTTTCATTTTTTTGAACTCTGAAAACCCCTGTATGTGTGTGTTACTAGACACAGCAATGCATGGTCATATTGCTGTACAATTAGTACAATAGAACAGTATTTCTTGCTCCTAGTGTTGCTGTGTTGCTGTGACATGACTTCCTTTGAGGAGGATTTCACGCAAAGGAATCCTATATAGGCTACAGATACTGGCTTACAGTGTCTGTGAAACAGCAGATATTGGAATACTTATTAATAATGATGTCATGGTTACAGGGGCTGGGA
>NW_008585898.1:379-5543 GCF_000691845.1 Merops nubicus | reverse complement strand
TGCTCAACACTGTTCTACTCGTGACAGAAAACCAGAGATCTGCACATCAATGACTTTTTAAATTTCTTGGCCCAAGGGAGTGGAAGGGAAGATACTGCTACTGATGAAATTGGTGGGCAGGAGGTAGGGAAGACCTGAGTGCACATGGTGCTGTTTTAAAGCAAAATTGGCTAAATGGGAGATTCTGACTGGAAATTCTGACTTCTATCCTTAACCCAATGCTTCGCTCTTGTGTTTCACACATCTCCTTTTCCCCTCTTGCATGCTTTGTTTCCATCTTATCTTCAGGAGATTAGGAGAACCACATGCTGATCTTCCCACCCAGATGGAGTTCATTGCTTCATCTGCTTCTTGCTCCATCCCTTATTCAAATTGTTTTCTTTTGTGTAGTGGGTTCTTCACATGGCACCTCCTACTTCAGTTAGTTTTGCTTCTTATCTGTGGATACAGCTAGATTGGTTAGGAAATCAGGCCAAAGTATGAATGAGGGCCTTGTACTACTGATATTTCATGCTGCCTAACTGCTAGCATACGACCTGGCACATTTTTAACCTGTATCAAGCTACCATTGACCAGGCAAAGCCTAGACAAGGCTGGGGGTATAGCATAGAATCATAGAATCCTTTAGGTTGGAAGGGACCTCCAAGATCATCAAGTCCAACCACCGAGCCACCAGGGCTCCAAAGTCCTCTGCCAAAACAGATCAGAATCTGTCAGGGCTGGAAGGGACCACAAGGATCCCCCAGTTCCAACCCCTCTGCCATGAGCAGGGACACCTCCCACTAGATCAGGCTGCCCAGAGCCTCCTCCAGCCTGGCCTTAAAGACCCCCAGGGATGGGGCCTCAGCCCCCTCCCTGGGCAACCCATTCCAGGGTCTCACCTATATCAGGGTAAAAAACCCTGTTGGGCTCTATGTTCCAGATCAAACCAGGTTTGGTTCCTGCCTTTCCACACCATCCTCCAAAACTATCCAAGGATGCTTTGTCTCCTTGGGTCTCCCCTACATGTCCTCAAGCCAATGACACAACTTGCCACACCTACCCTGACTTTCACACTACCAAAGCAAGAACCTCACAGGATGTAAAAGCCCTCATGTACTTTGAGCTGGAATATGCACAGAAAATAATAATCTTCAAGCCACCTCAGGGGACACAAAGCTATGAAGTTTGCTTGTGCTCAAGGTCAGCTGTATTTCCTCCTCGTTTATTTAGCAGCAGAAACATAGTCCATGCCTGGAAGACTTGTTCTGCTTGTGACAAGGACCACTGCTGGTTTTGTGATTTTAGTGACTGTACGTGGTG
Organism: Merops nubicus; assembly: GCF_000691845.1. Lineage (NCBI taxonomy): Eukaryota > Metazoa > Chordata > Aves > Coraciiformes > Meropidae > Merops > Merops nubicus. The sequence goes on along the minus strand of NW_008585898.1, from coordinate 4,241 downwards.
AAAGGAAAACTTGATGTTTTACCAGTTGCTTCAAGCCATCCAACAATGCTGTTTTCCTAGATGAGGGTGTGATTAAGCAATTACTCTCATATATAGCTGTTTTACTCAATAAATAGCTCTTTTTTGGCAAGGTAGGAGAGGTAAGCCAGTGACACTGTCCATCATAGTGGCAGACCCCCATCTGCTCTCCATTGGGGCCAAGTTGGTCCTTCCTAAATGCTGGGGACCAATCTGAAGAGTCTGTGCTCTCCCTTCCCCGTTGTGCCATGTCACACTACTGCCCTTCTTTGGAGGCTCTGCTTCAGCCTCAGGCACTCTGTGGGTGGGAGAGGCTTGGGGCCAAGTGGCCATATGATGTGGGGAGCTAAACCCTTCATAGTGCCTGGAATCAGATTCAGCTTTGATCCAGTGAGGTATCCTGCATCATTACCAAAATCTTTTGTGAGGGGATTTCAACTCCTTGTCAAATGAGAAGCAAAAGCTGGTAGAGAGTTGAGGTTTAGAAGCAGTTCCATTGCCTGTTGCATCAGCAAAAAAATAGTTCAATCAACCTGAAGGTCTTGTTCCTAGGTACAAGAAGAGTTACAGAGCAAGTCAGTGGTACTGGGAGGAGGCAGCTGGTATCTGGTGTGCTCTTTGACCATGGTGAGTGTGGAAAGATGAGGAAAAACAGCATGGACTTGGGGAAAAAAAGAAGTTCTCAGAAAATGGAACCACATTTTTCTGGTATTAATAAATAAGGACCTTCTCTCTGATCTGGAGGCCAACTGGCATAGTCTGGCAATAGGATTGTGGAGCTCCCTAATATCAAGGAAAGCAAATTTAACATGGAGCTAAACTCATGTTTCTCCTTTGGTGATAAATTCAGTTTGTCTCCTGCTGTTCATCCAGAACGAATGCTTCCATTTCCTCTGCCCTGAGAACAAACACAGGAAACAGCCCAAACCCTGGAAGAGTATTGTTAAAATTTGTAATGTATAAAGAAGTGTGGGTTTTTTTGGTCAGTTAAACTGTCTAAGACTCTGTTTTTTTCTGGGAAATACCTTTCCACCTGGTGATTTTTCATAGTCACGCGAGTTTGTTTTGTTTGTTTGTTTTTTTTCTTTTAAATACAACTACGTATGAGGATTTGTTTTTTCTGACATCAACAACAACATTGGAGAAGCAGTTATGTAATGTTTATATCTGAGCTGCTTGTGCTTAGATTAATCAATTAATATTTACAGTGGACAGCTAACTCCCATAGGAGTCGATTGTGCTAGACTTAACAGTTTGAAAACACAGCTGCAATCATTTTATTCATATGCCTCCAGCAGCAAAGCTACTTTTCTTTTTCTTCTATCAGAGAAAAGAGGAAATAATGAGAAAAGGAGGTTAAATTAAACTAAACACTACCCTATCTATATTTTGCAGTAAGAATATGGGGGAATCACCTTCCTCTGGATTTACTCCGCACTTAAGCCACCAGAATTTCCTCAGATCTCTGTGTCTGCTCTCTCCACGTATTTAAAGTTGCATAGTTCAGATTTGAAGCACTGCCCCATTGCTATGCAGGCATGAAAAATGAAGCTCCATATCCTTATAGCATCCACAGCTCATGTTCTTGGCTTAGTGTCATTTTTGCCGCAAAGAGAATTGACGAGAGAACAATGGTAAGATGGAAGAAGAAGGAGTGGAAATGGCTGGAAAATATATGCACTTGTGTAGGCAAGGGTGAGTTAATCAGTTTAGGTAACATAGCTGACAGAGGCAGCAATACACATGCCAGGAGAATGTGTGAAAAAGAGAGGAAACTGAGCTAGAGGCTGGGTCTGCACTTGTACCTTCCTCTTCTTAGACCAAGCCTGTATGAGGCTTTTAAATCAGGAAAATGCTTCCCATTTCCATTTAAGGTTTCTGCAGAAAGAATAGTTATTAAAAAGTGCTCTATTAAAAAACCAAACCAAAGCAAATGGGATTAAAGTTATCAGTCTAGCAGTTTTTTCATTAAAAAAACCAAACCTTGATACTCAGGAATGTGAGTTCGTACACTGGAAGCAATTCCAGTGTCTTGGTTCCAAATCTTCTTACACAAAAGAAATCCCCATCAGGCCATAATTTAATTTATTTAAGGGCAAGTAAAATAAACGTGCATTTTGACAAATGAGTGCAATATTTTTCTGAGAAGCACCTTACAATGGAGGCACTGAACACAACATTCTCCAAAGTCTGCTGCAGAGAAAATCTGGAAAATCCCAAGAGAGTCATTTTACAAAGAATAATTCTGGACCAAGCTGTTGAGTCTCCTCTGCTGAAGACTAAAGAGAACTGAGAAACTGAGGCTGGGCTGTGTCTTGTGAATCACTGCTGATTTCCAGTTATATTAAATGGAATTTATAATACAGATTAAAAAGATGTGATTTTTTATGTGTGACATCTGTTTCTCTATTTGTTTCTGAGGTTGGCAATCAAGTGTGACTGGACTAATGCCATCAGTTATATTACATGAGCAGAATTTGAGGAAAGATTTAAAATCCAATTTTTGTTTGATGCTACCTCTGTAATAGCTGCAGATACTTGCCTGGAAAATCTGTGGGTTGGAGTTTGGTTGATGCTACGTCACTCACTAGATCCTGCAGCAGGCTTCCAAAGATGGACCTTGGAAATAGTGAGTCAGAACATCCGTCCCACCCAGACAAAACAGATGACAAGAAACCTGCCTTCAGTAAGCCTAAGAATCTCATTTTTATGCTATCAGATAAGCTGGGAAGATGTCCTGCCAATGTGTTGTGGCACAGTGTGATGGTTATTAGCTCAGTTCAGTGACACAAGGACTCCAGGCCCTTTCACACAAGTGTATCCCCTGCTGCTATCCATTATAGTTGTAGCTCTAATACTGTCAGGGCATACAGCTGAGAGCACTGCACGGCATGGAAGAAATATGATTATATGTTACTAGCACAGCTCAGACATTCATTTATAATGCCAAACCTATGACAACACCGTATCACTTGAATATTTAGGAAAAGGCTACCTTGCATACCAGCTGCAGGCTAACAAAATTACATTTGGGGCCAAAATATGTTGTTTTTTTTCTCATCATCGTTGTCAGCGGTTAGTCACATGAAGAATGGTCCTCTTGGACTGGGTTCACATCCCCTGTCTTATCTAAAAATTCATTGTCAAAGTCTTAGATAATCACCTTGGGCTCTCTGTAGAGTGAGTGCAGTGAAATATGTGTCTCCAGAGGGTGATTTTTCTCATCCTAAAACAGATGTCTGGGTTGGCACAGAGGAACTACAACTCTGCTTACAAGTAATGAGATGAATCTGCTCATCTATCCCTGAGTTTAATAGCTATTTTATTAGTGTGTACTCTGGGCAAATAACTTCACTCTTTTCTCTTCAAGCTTGCCTAGCATCTGGAGTGACCTCAGGGTGGGTAGGAAGCCATGGAAATTTAATTCCCAAAGGAAAAGCGATGAGAAAGGGAGGCAGGGGTCCATCCTGGCATCATGCAGCATCCCTCATCTAGATCTCTGGGACTCACAGGAGTATGTGGGATGTTACTCCTCTAACCTGCAGTGGGATTTGGTTACCTGCTGCTAATTTAGGACAGATGTCTTTCAGTGTCAGTGGTCACCCAAAGTCATTCAGGCAGTAGACCTGAAAGGAGAAATACACCCGAGCCTCCAAACTCTCTTTGGGATTGTAGCAACAGCACCTGTATTTATTTTACAGAAGTCATTTAAATAAAATATATCAATTGAGACCTAGAAATAATATTTCCTGAGGATTTTAAACTGACTAACTTGAAAGGGACTACATGATAACTATGCAGAATGGTTTGCAGATATAGGTGTGGAATTTCTCCTCTAATAAAG
>NW_008585898.1:0-348 GCF_000691845.1 Merops nubicus | reverse complement strand
GATTGCTCTCTCTAAATGTAAAAAGGAGATAAGGTTATGAACTGACAAGATGTTTAAATCTCTCTAAAAAGGCTTTTAGACATGAGATCCTGTGTAATGGCAATGTAATGACACTTGATGCTAGAAACAAGAAGGTCACAGAAGAGTCCTCCTCCACACTGCAGTATGCACACTGTCACTCTGAGTGCCTGCTCACCACGTTGGAGAGCAAGAGGCACAGAGGCTAATGTGTGAGCCTCCAGCTCTAGCCTTGTTAGGACTGTGGTGCTCTAGAGATGCTCTCACACCTCCTACGCAATGCCCTCAAAGCAGGAGGGGAGAAGGCACCAATATAGCCTGGGCAGGGAC
>NW_008585897.1:0-1531 GCF_000691845.1 Merops nubicus | reverse complement strand
AGCACGCACAGAACACGCGCTGTGCACTCTTGCAGCACACGTTGCCTCTCTGCAGCTGCCTGCTCTTTCTCCTGGCCCTCCTGGGAGGTGCCCTGTGATCCTCTGGCAGGTTTGGGGCCCAGGCTGACCGCCGCCGGGCAGCGGTGCCCCAGCAGTGGCCCTGCAGGGGCAGTGCACAGGGCTGGCAGGAGGGAGGACTGGCTGACAGAGCCCCTGGGGCACCAGCCACGCTCCTCGGGTGGCCTGTTATCTGCTCCGAGTGCTGGATGAGGCCCTGCTGGAGGTGGCAGGCTTTGGGTCAGAGATGGGACAGAGTGCACTTTCCATCGACAGCCTGGGAAACTCGAGACCACCCATTGCCTGGCTGTCTTCACCCAAACCTGGAACAAGAGCACATCCTGCTGGTGGAGGAGCCTTGTCAGGCCAGCAGCCACTCCCAGCCACTTTTGCCTTCTCCGCCTGGTGGTGCAGCCCCCAGGCCAAGCAGGTCCTTGGTTTCGTGTTGTTGGGCTGTCATGGTGGAGGCTGACTACCACATCCATTCCTTCCTAAGCATCCTGCCCTCCTCCCAGGGTATGAAGGTCCTCTACTGAGGCATAACCTGGGTCTTTATGCAGCTCATCACCACCTACATCCTGGCGGCTGTGGAGACTGAGAGCTTCTCCATGCTCTGCCTGCTCTGGACTTGCTGCAAGAGCATCCCTCCCCTCTCCTATGGCCTCACACTGCTGCTGCTGCTTGCCAAGAAGCCAAAGAGGAACTGAATCTGTCTCAGGCTAACTTGTGTGACCAGAAAGACATGCCCCTGCACACATGAGCACACAGGCTAAGTACTATTGGCCAAGCAATCTCAAATAACAGTACCTCCAGAGAACCATAATGGCTTTTATTCCTGGGCTATCCCCCAGCTTTAAGGGGTGCTCTGAAGCAAGGAGGCGAGGTCACCAGAGCAGTGGGAAAGAGGGCTTCTAGCAGCAGTGCCTGCCCAGTGTTTGCCTTGGGACTTTGGGTCTCAGCCTCGTTTCACATAGGAATCACACAACCGACCCAGCAAATTCATCTGTGCATCAGTCAGCAGCTGTGGCAAACTCCTGGGAATCTGTCCTGTGTGGTGCTAGCAGATGCAAGAGAGCTGCCTTGCCAGCGTTCTTGTGTGTACGGACCACTGGGAACCTGGGCATGGGGAAGGGGCCTGGCAGTCTGTCTGGGGGCAGCCCAAGACAAGAAACACCCCTTTTTCCACCCAGCAGTACTACTGAGATGCATTAGGCTGTTCCGCTGCTCCAGCAGTTTCTCCTCAGCACCATCTGTCTGGCATGTGGACCCCAAATTGAGTTTCCAAATAGATGTCTCCTGCAATACCCGCCCCCACCAAGTGGGTGACATGCTTGGCCTCCAGGGCACAGGATCAGCTGTGTCCTCTGCCACAAGGGGAAGAGGGATGATTCATCCACTCCACCACTCTTGAAGAGGATCCTGGGCATGGGGGTAAGAACGCCTGTTAGGAAGATTGGGGCTATGAAATGCTGGG
>NW_008585896.1:0-828 GCF_000691845.1 Merops nubicus | reverse complement strand
GTTAGGGAGATGCTGGGATGCAGGTTGGGCTTGATGATCCTAGAGGAGCTTTCCAACCATGGTGATTCCATGATTCCATGCTCCAGTCCCTTAATCATCTTCGTAGCCTCTGCTGGACTCTCTCCAGTAGTTCCCTGTCTCCCTTGAACTGGGGAATATCAACACAGAGAGGATGGACTCAAACCCAGCTGGGGCAGCCCTGAGAGCCACCCGTGTCAGCCTCTTGTCACCAACATGTGCCCACACGCCCTGTGCCCTGGCAGTGGCACAGCTCTGTCCCCACCTATTAGGCTTCTGCTTTTCAGATGCTGTTTTCCATTGTGAGTAGCTGCCAAATTGGGATTCACTGGGCTGGAATTCCCTGCTAGGGGCTGGAATTCCAGATTTTTTCCTTATTTTGAAATTTCAACTTAAATGGCTATTTCTGCAGAACATTTTTTCTAGGAAACAGGTACTACAAAGCTGTCCTCGAAGAGCCCTGACATCGGGGACTCACTGGGCAGGGTCCCCAGGCTGAGGCGTGTCCCCTCCTTGGTGCCAGCACAGCCCCCTGAAGCTGGGACTCACCTCCACCTCGCACTCGTACTCGGAGGCGTCGAGCAGGGTCACTCTGCAGAGGGCACTCTTCACTTTCTTGGTGGTTTTCTGGGGCGATTTCTGGGTCTTGCTGGGGGTTGTTTTGTCAGAGAGCCCGTCCGTCTCGCTGTAGTCCTTCTCCTCCATCTCTGTGCCCTGCAGAGGGAAGACACAGCGTCACCTGGAAGGGCTGCCAGGCTGGGCGGGCAGATGGAAAAGCCCTCCAGCGGCGGGCACAAGGGGGCCGCCAAC
>NW_008585895.1:0-8339 GCF_000691845.1 Merops nubicus | reverse complement strand
GCCGCTTCGGGCTCCGGGACGCAGGTAAGCAGAAGGACGCGTCCCTCTTCTTCCTCAGGCCGGGCCTGCTCCGGTCTGCGCCTCCCGAGTTGTCATACAGATCACCCCACGGGCCGTTTCCCGAGCAGGACGGAGCAGCCACCGGATTTCAGCGAGCAGAACACGCCCCCACCAGTGACAAGGGCTCCCCGTGGGGCACCTGCAAACCAGGGAAGGTGCTCCCAGTCAGCCCGAACCTTCCAGCCTCCGGCGGGCAGGCACATGGAATCGGAGCCAAGAAGACATCAGCAGGAGAAACATGACATCGGGTACCCGTTTGGTTTATGTTTAGCTGTGGTTTAAGTCACACTAGACTGACCTCAGAGACTTCAATTTTCAGCACAGCACACACCTCTACTACTACTCAGTACACTCAGAAAATGAAACTGAAACAAATAAATACCTGACCATCATGAAGATCCAGCAAAGAGCCTTAGGTCCGAGTTCAAACTTGACAGTCCTTCAGACATGCAAAGCCAGCACTTGTACATTATTTTTATAGTTTAAAAAAAACATATAGGAACTCATTAGGCAGCTTTATAGCTTGTGCATATTCTGATTAATTTGTAATGTGTTTCACGAAGGTTCAGCACCCTTGAGATGTCTAACACTTCTAACCCTAATGAAGCAGGACACCATTTTCCCAAAGGACTGAAGACAGCTGAATTCCTCACAACACAGCGGCTTGAATCAGGATCAGAGCTGTCAGAGGAGGATGAACACTGTGAACTTCATTCTAATTTATAATTAGTACAATACCAGAATCACAATCACAGAATGGTAGGGGCTGGAAGGGACCTCTGGAGGTCATCTCATCCAGCCTTCCCACCAAAGCAGGCTCACTTGGGGCAGGGTACACAGGAACACATCCAGGTGGGTTTTGAAAGTCTCCAGAGAAGGAGACTGCACAATCTCTCTTCGGGCAGCCTCAATAAGTGATTAGGTATAAATACTCAGGGCCCTCCAGCTGAAGTATGTACAGACATGGGAGCACTGAGATGCTTATAATGTCACTGGGAGTGAGAAGGAAGTAAATATTTTATCCTAATTACTTAAAATAACCTTAGGACCCTACTGTTTGTGACTTGACATAATTAACACTGCATACCCTAAGGTAAGTTTGAATTAGCTTGTGTTTCCAATGCAACTCCAGGTTGGTAAGGTCTAACATTTTATTCCTTCTAGAGGAAGCAAACCATCCCTTGTGCTTCCTACCCCACAGGGTAGGATCAAGAAAGCACTTCCTTAGCTCCCAGTATTCCTGCTTAAGGGTAACTTTCTTTTTCTGTTTCCTTAAAAAGCTTAATGACAACACCACCTAAGGTGCTGTCCTGTAAGCCCAAACACAAGGGTTCCTGAAAGGCAGATGATGAAACCATGTTATGAGGCATTTAATTATCAAATCTATTTGAATGGTTGCCCAGAGCTGGATTACCAGAAGATGTCTTTGAAGAGAGAACTGCAAAGTCAAAAGCACACAGACAAGAACTCAAAACCAGTGAAGAAGGGCAGGCAGCACCATAGCACCCTGCATACACAGACCTCTTGCAGGCTCTTGGCCAGTTTCCCAGCTGCCAGCAAGGAACCTAACCAAAAGCCAGCAAGCATGCCAAGTGGGGGTCAGGCACCTAGAGCAATGCTGCTGCTGGAAGGAGATACTTCTAAGGTTCTGGCTCTGTCTAGTGCAGGTACAAAATGTGGTGCATCTGCAGGGACAGGTAGTGCTCCAGTGCTGGAGAAGAGAGGCATGGGAGAACGAGGATTCAGCAAAACTAGCAGGCTTAAACACACTGCTGAGCAAGCATCGCTGCCACAGGGCTGTTTTGATTGCAATTTTGTTTTGATTTGATTGCAATTTTGTTTTGATTTTTAAAAACATACGCTAATTCAACTTAAGAACAGATCAACCCAGTTAGTATTCCCAGTCATAATAAACAAAATTAAAACATTGGTTTGTCTTCAGCCTTGACATTCAGAACAGAGAATTAATGAGCAGTACATCCCTCCTAGCACTTTCAAAGTATTAAACCCAGTTCTTGTTCATACTGAAAAGTCAAAATGCGTGGCAAGTGTTCATGTGCTAAGCAGTTATACAGAGCTTTATAAAGCTTCAGGAAATTAAGAGTTCAAATGTTTGTAGACAGACGCTTGCCTCCAAAATTAACACAAAATTAATAAAATTTAAGGAACTTTGTAATTTTACACTGAACTAGATATATATAAATGTGTAAAATGAGTATTTGACAGATTTTTTTTTTTTTTTCAAAGTAGAGCATTTAAAATAGGTAAACTGTCTTTAGCAATTATTCCCACTGACCACAACTCTACATAAGGATCCCTTTCCCAAAGCTCTTTCAGTTTATAAAGACTAACAACACTGGCACATCTTCTCAAAGAGTTCTTCTAATAATAGTGAGCAAGAAATTGGAAAGCACCTGTCAGTTATTTGAAAGAATTATTTTCTGCTAGCATCAGAAACCAAAACAAATAGTTTTCACTTAATCTTGAAGTATATAGAGAATTATGACAAGAGGCATTACAAAATTTAGTTTATCACCTTAAAATAAAGATGCAAAACAGTGTTCTCAGATTCATTTTGCATCTCTCAGTATTTCATGTTTTATCTAGTCCAGTCATCTTTAGGCAGATGATAAAAGTCGTATAGAAGACAAGCAACAAAACATCAAACAATATAAAAACTGCAGTTCTCCAAGTCTCTAGTTCTCAGCTGTGGGGGAAAGACTGAAAAAAAATAACTTTAAGCAGCCAAAGCAAATAAGCACCCGAATCAGATTCTGAAGTCTCAGTATTTCAGTTTAAAGCAGAAAATATGACATTAAACAGATACTAATTCCAGTCCTGTAAATCTGTAAGTTACACAGAAAGCATGTGAGTACAAGCCATCATTTTCCACTGCTATAAGCTTTTGCACTTCCTACAGTAACTTATGACTTTTTTAGCACATTATGAGTACCAATAGTTATTTTAGTACTAGACTATACCTTTCCAAGGTAAGATGTACTTCAACTAGCCTTATTTAAGAGTCCTTCAGCTCAACTTTTATAGTGAATAATTAAAAAAAAAAGATCTATTGAGAAACATGCACAAGTAAAATATTAAGGCCAAGTGACTTTTACTCTTTGGTCAGAATCAAAAGTGAAGAAAACTCAGTTCACAGGAATATTGTTGAATATGTCTTAAAGTAAGGTATTCATGGATACATGTGTGTGGGGAAGCTTTGTTCTTTAGTCACAATAGTTACAAATGTTTTCAATCCTTGTATTAAAAAGTAAGGAATAAGAGCTAAAAGTTATTTATTTCTTAGTCTCACTAAACCAGCTTAGTTCAAATCCAGAAGAGAAAGAGGATGGTCCAATGAGATTCCACCCAAGCATAATAAATCTGACAAATACCTTTGTTAGGGACAGAAACACCCAGGCAGAGATTAACATTGGGTCAGGATAGTGCCTGGCACACAGACCAGGAAAAGCTAAACAACTCTAGCCCTCTTCTCAGCCAACTCAGTACTCCACAGGTGCACAAACACCAACCCCATATGGGTCAGGCATAAAGCATTTAGCTCATAGTGACACAGAACTTGTTGCCAAATTTATTTCTTCCTCCTGCTAAATGCTACCACTCTTTTTTGTGTTTACTCATACACCAACTTCAAAAGAAAAGCCCTCCTTTTTAATAAAGGACAGGAAAAGTCAGCTTGTTTATGCAGAAGGTTCAGTTTCTTTTAAGTCACCTTTTTTAGCTACAACTCCAATAACAATTAAGCAGGAGTATCAGTTTACCTGAAACATTCATCACATAGAAGTTCACTTCTAACACCAGAGCAAAAGCTAGTCCATTTACTCTCCAACATGCCCACAGTCCTTAGATACCTACAACCAACCAAGCTTCATAGAAAAAGTCTTACCTTTTTCTTCAAAGAAAAATAATCCAGTACAGAAAAGAGCTGTTACAGAGGTTCCTCATTCCATAGGGTATGAAGGATCTTCACTAGTAGTAAACCCTTAACTACAACATGAAGTTAACCTGTACAGCACAACTGTGTGCATCACCACGTAGGCAGCACGCACCAACAGGCAGAGTTACAAAGCTTAACTACAACTGTCTGTTGTACCTTTGCAACACAACACTGCCCCTAACACTGCAGCACCTGACCAGAGCTGTAAAAGCAGTAAATCAGTTCTTCACCTGACTGAGTAATTTAGACCATAATCAGTAAACTGTTTACACATGGAGACAAGGAGAGCTGAATTTTCTGACTTTTCACACTCGTTTTGTGAGCTTTTCTTTTTAAAGCAAGTAGAAAATGTATGGTACTTAGATTTTTAATCAGTATTTTCAGTAATGCACACATTCAAGAATTAGCTTTTTTCTCTTTGCAGAGGGAAAGGAACACAGAAATTCTTAACTTGTTCAATGCAGATTCTTTGTTAGCACTCCAGAGCACACCAATCTGTCAAAAATCCAGGAGCAAACCACTGCCTAAGATTCTTTTTTCCTCTTCTTCAGGATTCACACAAAAAAAGCCCACATGAGTGTATGCCCCACTATTCATCTGGACTCTCACACCGATCTTGCAGAGTGATGTGCAAGTACAACACAAACCAAATCCAACTTTTCCATTGCACCACACAGGATTTTATAAAATTCTAATTAAACAAACAGTGGTTTCCTGCACCAGTTCATCGAGCAGAGCAGTCTTACCATTTGACAATTAGCAGTATCACCAAAAAGCCTGGACTTCTTGAAGGAGGCAAATAAATTAAAACTTTGTCTTCTTATTCCAACATACACAGTACTTTCAACTCTTCTGATACAGCACACAAGGAAACTCATGAAAGACATTGGAAGCAATTTTCAAATGGATCACCTTTTTTTTTTCCAGGAAGGCTGAATAGCTGACTATAAGCCAGTCAAAAGATGCCATATTTGAGAACTATTTCCCCCTTTTTTAACTTATTCCATCTCCTCATTAACAATATTGTCTCACTAAGAAGTATAAATCAGTTTCCAAGTATTTAATTATAATTGGAAAAAGATTACAAAATATGAAGTTTTATTATACCCGGGACTACAGAAATATATTGCTTCAGTTTTTCCATTTCCTTCGAATTCAAGAAAAAGTAACAAGCAAAACAAATGGCAATGAAAACTAACAGATGTATGAACTACTTTCACCAATTAAGCTTGAAAATTCAGAATGGATTTCACCAAATAAATTTCAAATGCTGAACCTGGCAGATGCCATTCCTCACAAAAGTGCTCCATTCCTAGAATGAACTAATGCCCTTCAGTAATACAGAAAGTCAGTCACTTAGGCAAGGCAAGATTTATAAGAGACCAAGAATTAGCATCTCCGAACACTGGAGTCGACGAAGCATTTTGGATCCTCTGTCAATTCAGAGCTCATCATGTTTTGCAGAGTCCACACTGGGTTTGATGAAGACTCCCTCCATTGCTTTCCAATAGTTGTGGTGGTTAGCAGTAGGCATGCCATGAACTTCCCGTTGGCCTCTAATGGGATGGCCATACTGCTCCCCTGTGATTGAAAGGAACACCTCCGTTCCTACGTGCCTGAAGCGCACCGCAGCCTCCCGCTCCCAGTAAGTCCCACTGCACTGCACAGTCCATATATCGAGGTCATCTCCTTCGCCATCATCACCAAAGGCACTTACTTCCTGTTAGAGACACAAACTTCCTGAAGTGAAAATGTAAGGAAACACCTCCAATACACACACAAAAATAGCAACCACAAAGTCAGCACAGTTTAAAGGCAAGGATGGAGAGGAAATAAAAACTGTCGTTGCACTGCTCTCAACAGTTATCACATCCAGAAGCAGTAACTTTCTACCACTACAATCTGAACACAAAGTGCCAACAAACTCCAATGCGAGTAAAAACTGCCAGAAAACCCCAACATACATCACAAAAGAAATGAAAGATCTGAAGCATAGAGATCAGAACAGTCCTGAGAAAAATCTCCAAAGAACACTAGTGCTGATGCAAATCTTCTCCCACTCAGAAAAATCTTTCTAACTGTAGACATTTAGTTTTGTAGTATGCAAATCACAGTTAATCGTCACAGTAACCATTGCAACAGTTTTTTCACCATGTGTTATTACAACATCCCAACAGTTTAGCTTATTCAGTAATCATATTCCTTTTTTACTTAATGATACCAAGCTTACAATTGGGTCAAGAGCTATTCTGGTTTACATCCCTTCTTCAGACAGATAACTGAATAGCTCTTTAACAAAATAAAGAAGAGCATCAAAGCAAATTAATTCCTGCTAAAACAAGTTAGAGATTAGATTTCACTATACACAAAGAGAAAAAAAATTCCAAGCATTTCCAGAAACTGCATAGGCTAAGCTCTAAGTCCTGCTATTTAGGACTCCAAACAGGCTTTAATTCTTAAAAACAGGATATCTAAAAGTGATGAACAACTTGAAAGTAGAACCTAGCACCCTGAAGTCTTAGGGTGACATGAATTCAAGTTTAAGTAGTCTAAAAGTGTAAAAGACAACATACTAATTGAAAATCCAACTTCTGTTAAGAATACAAAATAAAAGTTTGTGTTCATAACTACATCATATTTCAATATTGTCACAAGTCACAGTCCTGTCCCTCTCTGGGGAGTCTTGCAAACCTTCCTTTCGCTCAGATACTGTGCAAACACACAGCAAAACCAAAGACACACAATGACAGTTGCTGAACCTTTTTACATCAACGACAATGTTATACAAACGGTCTAAACCAACAAATGAAAACTGGATGTTCTATAGTCAATTTGTTCTTTAAATGATTCTTCTGAAATGCTATTTTTCCACCACTTGTTTTGTTTTAAGAACCAAATGATCTGAACATCCTACAAAAAAAAATTAACCTTATTGTTTAAGCCACTTTACTCATGGTGAAAGACAGACCTTTTTTACAAACAGGAAGTTCTTCCAACTTCAAAGGTAACACCATAGCCACATAGCCTGAAGAAAGACTAAAATGGCCACTAATGACAAAGTTCCAACAAGTTTGCATTATTTAAGAGAGATTTTCAGTCTTGGAGAAGCATTTGTTCAAGGACAAGACTGGGCCTTAATTACAGTTTGAAATTACATTCTCCTAGATATGTACCAAATTATACATACATATGATAGTGATAGCAGACTCACTCTCCTGTGGAAGGAGGATAGATCAATAAGAATAATTAACTAATATAGGCATAGGGAGAAGATGACTGAGACTAACACATTGGATCACCAAGGAACTTGGATATAGGAACGCCTGGTGTTACGATTAGTTGCCTTGCTCTAAAGCAGTCTTCACAATGTTGAGGGAGGTGCCCATTCTCCTGCACCATGAAAGAGCTAAACACTTCAGAACAGTCTTCCCAGTAGTGAAGGTGTAGAATAAAAAAGAAGTACATTTTTTTAAAAACTACTCTGAAGCACTGATAATGTTACATATTAAATTTCACCTGTGTCAAGAACTTAAATACATTATTCCAAGATGCAAAACTGTATATACTTGAACTCTGGATATACATATACATACTATTTCTAGCAGCTGGTACCTGAGCCTGATTCTTCAAAAACATGAGAAAATGGAGAGACTATTGCCAATAGCACGGCACTGCTTATACAAAAGCTCAAGATTTAAAACAACTCACTTGGTTATTGGAGAGTGGTGATGGGAAGTGATGAGTGTGTAAGTTTTTTCCTGTGTTGACGTGGGTCAGCCGTATAGCTTGTCCACATTTCACCGGTGTCCCACGCTGGCAACTGCCATCACTCTTCCCACGAATGCGCCAGTAACTGTTAGCATCATCTGAAGCTTCGACCCCTGTCACTGACTGTTGCCCACTTCCTGTTAAAATAGAATTCAATAGCAGGAGACTTAACCCACTTCCCCAGTTCAAAAAGTCCTGAAAGAAGTAAATAAATTTGCTTGAAAGTTCCCATGCCTTCATGTTTAAGAGATGTTTAATTCTCACAGTTTGTTTACTGACTGCAATGGGAATGCAAGTACCAAATAATCTTTCAGATTGAAGAAGTTAAACACAGCATATATTAATAGAAGTAAACTGTCAAGACACGAGAAGAAAATCTGATCTCTGATGGATACTATTGACATCATCTTGCCTTTCTCAAAAATATTACCAGGTTTTGTGTCCCCAGACAAAGCAGCACCCTCATTTCCACAACAGACACAGGGGAGGAACTGCTGCAGCCCCATATACAGAACAGGGCTCACCCCAGGGATGAGGGCAAAGCACCCCTGTCACA
>NW_008585894.1:0-2644 GCF_000691845.1 Merops nubicus | reverse complement strand
GAAGGGTGGGAACGATGCCGCCGTGCTCACTCTGCTCCGAGATGGAGCGCGGGTACCCAGCTCCATCCTTGCCTCTGCAGCCGGGCATCCCTCGCCGAGGGGAGAGGGCTGCAGCGCGGGGCTGAGCCCCCCACAGCCACGGTGAGAGGCGGGAGCCCCACGCACCTCGGCGGCAGGTTTTCCACCTTCCCTTGCACGGGGTAATGGCGTCAGACACCACGTAGGCCCACAAAGCTAAATATGCCTGTGCACCCTTCCAGGGCCAGCAAAGCACCGCCATAACCGCAGTAAGGAAAAAGGATCTCAGCCTGAATTTGGCTATACCGCGAGAAAGAAAAGTTCTGAGGAGCTGTTGTTATTGTATATTCTAATGAGAAGTCATTGGAGAAATTAAAAAGGGCAGAGAAAGACGAAGACGCCAGCACTAATTCCGCAGGAAGCCTCCCAGGGAAAAGGCTGTGTGAGTGTGAACGCTGAAAAGCATGAAGGCCTGGAATTAGACTATCATTTAGAAAGCGTTACTAATCCGAAGTTACAGCAGTAATTCCATGATTTGCTGGGTCCCACACGCAGCGCCAGAATTAAAGATACGGATTTTCTAGAAATGTAACTCAACTGTGGCACCGAGTCTCGGCAAGATCCGAATGAATCATTCATTCCAAAGGCAGCGAAAGACGTGTCATTAAGAACCAACCTCCTTCTCTCCAGCCCATCTGGAATATATATGCTTGATGCAATCCCAGAAATTGTGGAAGAGATCGGAGGTGGGGAGGAGGGAATGTAGTCCTTTCCCTCCTTTATTATGTTGGTTATTTTTAAGAAACAATTTTCCAATTATTTCCACAATATTGTGAGTGGCACTCAATTCTTCTCCTCTTTATTTTTTTTTTTTCCCCTTCCATACGCTAGCATTGTGTCAGGTGCAAACGGTTTCAGTGGAGATGCTTTAAAACTAGACTGAACAAAGCAGGAAGGAACTGAGCAAGGTGGTTGATGAATGCATTTATTCCGGAGTAATGATTTGATGGGGGATGGAGGAACGAAACATTCAAATTCCTAATGAATATAATTCAGGAGGAATCATTCGACCAGCGTGTTAGAGAAAAATCTGTTTGGTGGGAGTGTGTCTGCACTGGCAGAACTCAGGAGGTATTTCTGTCCCTGGCTTTTGTAATTGCAAAAGGTGAAAATATAAAAAGAGAGTCTGAGGAAAAAAAAATATACACACATATAATAAATACCTTTGTGTGTATATAAATACATACACATATATAATTTTATGAAATAAAATGGAAGTGTGGAAATCCGTGTCTACATGTGAACTCTCACAAAGGACCCATACAAGCTTTTTCACCTTGCTATTTGATCGGCTGCTCAGAAACCACCGTTGACTCCTAAATGGTTTTTTTTTTGCCCCAAACCCACCTGATCTGAGCTGATTTTCCAGGTGTTTTTTCAGGCTGTGGGCTTGGTTCATATATCCCAGAGTGGTTGCCACCAAAGGGATTGAGACAGGGTCTGAGCAATTTGGCCTTTACTTTCTGGGAGAGAGCGACCACAGCTCAGTTTTTACTGGCGCTTAAATTCTTCATTTTTGCCCCCGTTGTCAGCATGAACCTGTGAGCATTTGGGGGAGACGTGGAGGCGACCCCCCCTCAGTTAACAGGAGAGGTGGCAGTGAGTGATGTGGGATGGTGGTACGAGCATCCCCAGTTCGTGTGCACAGGGGTAGGGGGTGAGGAGGTGGATAAAGCCTCCCCAGTAAACCCCTGCTTGTACCCGCTGTATTTTGAGAGCCCCTGGCTGCCCACTGTCAGGTCTCTGCTTTCTGTCCTCCTCGGGTTTGTTTTTTTTTTTTTTGAGCACCGTGGAGAAAGGAGGGTCCACAAAGGTCTAATTTTGGGCCAGGGCTGGATTTTGCCTACACATGGGTCCTTTTGTGACTTAGCCCTTTGCCCTTATTGGGTAGCTGTTGGCTTCAGATGAATCTTTTCTCCTGTGCAGTCCAAACCTAGTAGGGAAGGTGCCTTTTTTAGGCTGTGCTGGGAGGAGAGCCCAGGTCCTGCCACCCCTGGCCCTCATTGGTGGCTTTCTTTTCTCGGTGGGACTCTGCTGGCAGAGTGGTAGGATGCAGCGTAGGCCAGACGTGGGTGAGGTTTCTGGAGCTGGGCCGTGATGTCTTTGTTCTTCAGGCAGAGCTGGGGATGGGCAGAGGGAGCCGGAAAGGAAGGAATTGGTGTGTGCCATTGGGGGATAAATGGAAAATACAATCTGTGGGTTTCATCCCAGGGAAATGATGCCCTGGGATGTCGTGTACTCCAGCTCATTATTCTCCATCTTTTCCTAAAACTCGGCTGCTCTGCAGCAGGCTTGGCTCGAGGCACAAGGTGAAGGGGATTTGTACCATATACCCGGGGCAGCCAAACCTGCCCAGGCTCAGGGGCAGGTGGGGAAGGGGCTGTTCGGTCCCCTCCGTTCGAAGGAGCCGTGTCAGGAGCAGGGCCGTGTGAGCCCTCCTGCTCGGTTATGGATGAAATCCCATCAGTGGGCATTTTTGCAGAACCGCCTGGCAATGGCAGGTTCGGCGTTTGCGGCCGAGCTCGGGCATTTCTTTTGTCTCCCTCGGCTCCCACCCCCTCCCCGT
>NW_008585893.1:0-8018 GCF_000691845.1 Merops nubicus | reverse complement strand
TTCTATGATTCTATGATTCTATAAGTTAAGTGCTGGTTGAAGATTGCTGTCTTGGATGTAAGGGCAAAAATTTTTCATAAAAGTCACTTTAAGATATCAATTTCATGCTCTGCCTTAGCCGGTGTTTGTGAAGGATAGCTGGGAGAGGAAGAGAAACACAGCAGTGAAGCAGAACTTCTTAAGCTCAGAGCAAAACCTGCTAATAAAAAGACAATCCAGGATATACTGAATGGCCTTTGAAAAGAGTGTTACCAATGGTTAATCCTTTGCTACAATCCTTAACTTGCCACAAAACTCAGTTCTTAGTGTTGGAGAAATCTGATGGGTGTAAAGCAAAGCAAAGCAAAATTAAAGTAAATTAACTTTTAAAAATAAATTAAAATGTCCACATAAAAAGTGGAATATCTGGTAATTTCTAATTTTTGCTGTAATGATCTTCCTCTCCCCTCTTTCAAATGTCATTCCTAATTCTGTAGTGTATCATGCCATCACAAAGATCCATTTAATTAAATGTCTTCTGCACCTGGGACACTGCTAGTCAAATATGTTGTGAACAACCAATGTGTTCCCATCTAAAGTGGGGACACTATGTTTCAGAGAGATCCATTGATCTCAAATGGCAAAGTTAGTCTTCTTTTGTGAAGAGAATATTTCAAATAAAGCTACTTGAGTGTTTGAAGGTGTGAGTACTTTGATGTTTCAAAGCCTCAATTATTTAGGTACCACAGAGCTGAGCATTGTGTATCTGCCAAAGACTCATTTAAAAACCTCAGATGGCTAAGATGTCATGTTCTGTTCAAAGTCTTCTGGTGACTGAAATTAAGAGAAAAGTCCTTTCATTTTAGTGACTCCTAAGGCTCTCTCAGCATGTACTCTGTTGTGCTCCAGTATGACACCATTAAATGCTTGCTTGCAATTTGAGTACATTGTCAACAGAGCAGATGGATTTTAACTAAGGAAGTGGTATTTATACTGATTGGCTGTGGTAAAAGCAAAACAAACAAACTTTACCTCCTCTCCTCCCTGACAGCTTCTGGTATCTTTTATTAAGGGATCAGATTCAAGTGCCTGGCTGAAAAGCAGTTGTAATGATACCATAATCTTTAATAATTAATTCAGTCTTTGTCTCCAGGATTGCATAAAGACAATTGTTCACCTGTCCTCAATGTACTACAGTTGAGGAGAATGTAATTCTGCCAATGATGCATCACCCTGTTTTCTCTTATTACTAACCTATTATTGATTATTTCTCTATAGACTCCTGAACTAAGTTGCATTGTGATAGTTCAGCAAGTCAGCAAGATTTGGCCACAGAGCAAAATGTGGTATTCAGACAACAATGAAATCACTCTTTAAAGAAAGTGGTTGAGAGAGGCAAAGAACAACTTACAGGTAGCATTGTGGGTTTGATAATATGGGCTGAACCCAACTTCAGGCTCATAACTGAGGTATTTAGGCTAAAATATTTTAGATAAATTAGTCTCTGCTCCTTCTTTAGCTGCTGAAAACCTCTGCTTCTGCTACAGAAGCCTCCAGGGTGATTCAGAACTAAGCAGAGTAAATTGCCACTTCAGGAAGTATATTTCTCTCTTTTGATTATATAAATAGACTAAGCTACTAAGTAAATGATGTTAGCTAAGAGACTAAGATTCAATGGAATTAATCTTTGCTTTTCTTCCTGTTCAAGAAATAAGACATGTTCTCTGATTAAAAGGAAAAATAACATGAAGAAAGAAGTAAAAGGTAAGTGGAAGAGTTAAAGTTATTACAGGTGAAAAGGTAATAGGCACAAGTCCCGTATATATATCTGTGTAATTTGCCATTCTTTAGGGTTTAGTTCAGCTCTAAATCCTGGGAAAAAAAGAAGTAACTCTGAAAAGATATATTGTTCAGTCACTACCTGTTAATAGGATTTTTGGTGTCTTTCTCTGAAGTATCTTCTCAACAGCCGATAGATAGACCACCAGCCTGAAACAACACAGCAGTTCCTGTAGTGCAGGGAAGTGGTGTAGGCCAGGAAGTTGTCCTTTCCTGCTGTCACATCACCACTGTATTTTCACACATAGGGCTCTTCACTCTTATTCTCAGTCAGTTCTCAAGTCCTGGGTAGAAAACCAAGGTTTAAAGCATGAAGAGGTAGAGTATTCAACCCTGGAAGTTGTACCCAGGTATATAGAAAGACAAGTCTAGGTCTTCAAGACAAGCAGATCAGAGTCTTTCACAAGTTTGTTTGCCACAAGTGGTGCTAATGTGAATCTCTTTTTTTTTGGTCCACTCAGGTGTTGGTACTTGTCACAGCAAAATCACTACCTGTTGGCATTTGATAAAGTACTTATCCCATCTTCTACCACGTAAACACATACTACTTTTCCTATTTTTTTTTTTTTTTTCTTCTCCTGAGAGAAATGTAATGCCTAAAGATACAGAATTGAGCCCACAGACTGTCATTGTGTTGTTATTACATTGCATTTCCTTGCAATTAAGGAGATTTTCAGGCAGGTTAGGATATAGGTAGACAAGTATTGGATGTGGAGGTTGTTAATGGAAGTGATTTAGGTCAGCTGAGAGTTGAAGAATTCATGATGGACATGAGTTACAATCCTCACATTAGGGACTGTGGACTTCCCTGAAACTCTAAAATAAATTACTTTTATTTCATTATTTCACCATCATCTTCAGCTAAGATATGTCCTATGAAAAATGCAAATTTCTATCCATGAAGACTACTAGGGGCTGAGGTTTGTTTTGTGTAGGGGAAAACATCTTTTGTGATTTTTGTTTGCCTTTGTCTTATTTTTAATTAAAACATATGCCTGGAATATGTAATCGTTTTGGGTTTTTTTTGTTTGTTTGTTTGTTTGTTTGTTTGTTTTAAACTATTTTTCACTCACAGACAGACAGGCAAACAGGTTTGATTCACTTTCTTTTGCCATATTGTTAAGGAAATAACCCAGGAAACGAAATTATCCCTCCTTTATTTTAAGTCCAAGACCTGGCTAAGTTTTCTGTTCAAGTAACCACATAAAAGTATTCTCTTATGAGATTCTGAGAAAATTTGACACTTTGATCACTCTTCATTCATTTGACAAATTTGTGTGAGAAGTTACCAGGAGAGAATTAAGTAAGATAATCATTTACACAATTAGTTTAATTTGTTTGAGTTTCTGTGTTCAACTATCTATAAAGAATTCACTTGTGCTTGAAAACAAAAGCTGGGAAGTTTAATTAGCTTGACTTCTTCCTGAAATAGAAGAAAGGGAGAGATATCACCATGATTTTGACTTCCTTGGAAACTCAGGTTTACAGTGGATGCCAATTAAAAAGATAGATGGACACTGCAAGTTCCTCCAAACCCTTATGCTGAGCAACCTTATTAATTATCACTGTTCTGTATAGCAGAGGAGGGTGGGTAGTCACATCATTACGAAGCAAGTGAGATGCTCTGTCTAATCCAGGTGCATCAAGCACCTCATTTCAGTGCACCTCCCTATAACAACATCAAGTTGAGAATGAAGGTTTGTCTGTTGTTTCTAAGGAGAAAAGAAAACCCTACATTTTTGTTAATGAGATAAAGAAGCAGATCAAATTTTTTTTTAATTAATTTTTAGCTGTAGTTTTGAAATAGGAAGGGACAGTGAGAGAGAACTGAGCATGAAGATAGAAGGGAGAAAAACAGAAAATAATAATTTTAAAAAATTAAAGCTAACTAGTAAGCTAAAATGACTTTAATTTATTTGGTTTATTAAAATGTATTCAAGTATTTGATGGGGTATGAAATCTTGTATCCCATCCATTACAATCTCAAAAGATTTCTGAAACAATTTTAAAGAAAGAAGTAAGTAAATTTTGAGTTTGTCTTTTAAAATGTGTTTTATTATGTCGTTACTTCAAATACTGTCAGTAACTCGGTACCAGTTCGAATGGTTATGGAACATTTGTAATTCAAGGGGGTGTGATTATCAGTGTATATTCTGGTATAAAAAAGACTTTAGCCAGATTACTTTTTATCGGCTCATGAATTTAGATGCAGTTCCTTTAGCTCCATAATGCAGCTGTCTGGGGGTAGATATATGCAGTCCTCCAGATTGGCTGCCATTGAAAACTTGTAGTGTGAAACTTGATAGTTTGTACTGGGAGGAGCTCTGCAGGTTCATGGGTAAAGACATTCTGAAGAAAAAAGAAAGAAAAAAAAAATACTGAAAGTCAGCCAGCCATTTCACAAGCTGAGATCTGTTTCTGCAACTCATCCCGTGGACTAAATGTGATGGTCAATCACCTGAAGCCATTCAGTAGATTAAATGCAAGTTTTAGCTTCTTCCTCCAACAAACAAAGCCTGTACTGTCTCTGACATGAAACCATTAATTTAAATGCCAAATTCATTCTTTATACTTAATGTGTTTGCATTTAGATGCTAAAACCATTTGCAAAGTGCGGGCTGGGGGGGGGCAGAAGCAAAGGTTGGCAAAATTGATAGTGCCAGCAGTTTTCCAACCGTTGAAGATTAAATGCAGCACACTTTGTATACACCTACGTGACTATCACACACAGCCCAACATCTCTGCAACTTCACATGATTTAATTGGCAAGCTGCATGCCTCTGGAAAAAGCCAGCAGAATAATGCAGAAGTTACTCATGTGAAGTTGGTCAAATGTTTTTTTAAAAGATGACAAAAAAGCCTTCCTATGAAGGAAGACACAAGTTACGCTTCTGTGTAATGCAGATCAGCATGTGGCTAATATAATATGTACATTTCTGTCAGGACATAGCTGAGTATAGGAACAGCTTACTGACTGATCTGTTGGAGTTGGACTTTGTCAACTGAACTCTGTGAGTAAAAAAACCCCTTAGTAGACACAGATGCAGATTAGGAGGTAAAGGGCAGAGTCTAGGGGGAAAAAAAAAGATAGGATTTATTTCACCAAAGTAAATACGTTTAGGAAATATGAGAGCACTAAGAAGGGAGAGAAAAAAAGGGTTTAATGATTCCTTGTGGATCCTGCTGCTGTAGGAAATGGGCAATATTGGTTACATTCAAAGGAGATTTTAGGAACAGGGTTGCCCAACGTTCTAGGACCTAGCCTGGACATGACTCCATCTTAGTGAGGACTGCAAAATTTTGAGTCTTTTTTTAAAATGAAAAGAAGGAAAGAAACAGAAAGCAAAGTTATTATTTTTTCTCCCAACATGGCTGGAAGAAGTTATAGAGGAGTTCATTAGTTTGTATTCCCACAGAAAGGGAGAATGAGTTTAATATGTTGTAGTGCAGAAATACTGGTGGGAGGAGGGGTGCTAGTGTGTGGAAATAATCTGTAGTTAATGCTGATTTTAAAATGTTTAACGGGTTTAGTATGGTCACCAGTTTTTGATAAGTGGAATAATACATATTGAGAAGAGCTGATTCTCTGAGGTTAGACTTGTGAAATGGCATTTGGTGTCTGTTAGGACATCTCAATGTGCATCACAGAAAACTTTATAATTCATCCTTCTACTGTTAAATGTTCTTTAACTTGACTAAAAAATAAGCTGTGTGTCATTTATTTTCTCTCAGGTGAATATAAAAATATACTGATGTTAGGTGCTTGGAATACTCTAAGCACGACTTGCAAGGTTCTACAGAATTCATTGGTGTCCAGTCCGACCACTGTAGTAATGTTGTTTAAGATGACTATAATATGAATCAGGAGAAGAAGGCTTATGTTTTTCATTTGTTTGTCTTTTTTTAATTAGTGTGGTACAAATGTGATACAAGAAGAGACTGACTTAGAGGAACTCAGGGAAAGGACTAGTTTGGATGAAGCCCTTAGTGCAGTAACTGCAGAAGAGCTTTGTCTCTGTTCCTCACCCTCTGAAACCCACTCTGCAACAGCAGTAGAAGAAATAATACAAACCAGGGTGTAGTTTATGTGTTGTTGGTGCAGCACTTTGTGAACGTAAAGTGCTATGCAAGTGCCATTATTAGTATTATCAGGTGAGTTTCTCCTTGCATAAAAAAGAAAAATAGCACCAATATAATTACTATGTCCTGAGTCTCTGGGAGTTTTTAATTAATACACTAAGACTGAAGTTTAAGATAAAGTGCTGGGGTCTTTATTGACTATACATACTTTTGCTGGTGGCCTAGCCACATTTCTTGGTATGTTTATAATCCCTTAGCATAAGCATCTCGGGTCTCATATACCTCACTTTTCCTTTTTCTTTTTTTTTTTTTTTTTGTAATTGTGTTGGTTCTTGTGTCTTTTTTTTTTGTTTTTTTTTTTTTTTTTTCTGTTTTTGTTTGGTTTTTTTGTTTGTTTTTTTGTTTGTTTGGTTTGGTTTTTTGAGTAGTTTTCCTATACAGAAAGTATTTGAGTACAGGGCTAAAGGTAAGCATACATTGATACCCATTGCTACCAGTGAGAGTTAAGCATTTTCCTAAAATTTAGTAATTTGCTGGAGACGAGTGATCTACAAAAATATAACATCTGATTTCTACAGCATGTAAGCAAAATAGTGTCAATATAAGAATATGCATTAATATATGTGCATTAGTTATGCAACTAATGCTAGTTGCAAGAGACAAAAATGTAAAATCAGATTTTTTTTTTTTTTTTCTATAAAGATGTTTTCATGCTATCTGTGAAGGAATGTACAATCACTGAAATTAAGAGCTATGTTGGTGAGATACTAGAACGTGGGCAATGCACCTTTAATTTCCTTGGTAAGTACTAGCTCAAATGCCGTTTTTCATGGTTTTGTTTTGATTTTTTGTGTGTATGTGTCTAAGTTTTTTGTTTGTTCGTTTTATTGGTTCTCAGATGATGGATTGACTGAAACAGACGGAAAGTGATTTGCCCAAGCTTGTAGTCCAGAACACAAAGGTGTGCAGCTATTAAACGAGGAACTGTAGGTAGCCTTATTAAAGGCTACCATAAACATCAGATATGCCCCTTCATTTTGTTAAATGCTCTATGTCGACATGGTTAAATGGCAACAAGAAATGACTAAGTCTCAGCACTGATTGGCAGTGGGCATCAATCATTATTCTGGTAAAGATCTTCAGGGACATATCACTTTGTAGCAAATCTGGCAGGTTTGAATGGGATTATTTTGGATTGGTTTACCAATAACTGTCATGCCTAAAATCTCAACACAATAAGAATTTGTCACTGGTGCCAATCACACTCTTTGTGCCAACCTCAATTCACATCTTCCCCTGGATATTCTAGATCCATACTGATACTTCAAAGGGAATGAGAAGGTGTCAGGACTGAGGAGGAGCAAAATGTGCAAAATATCAAACCCAAGATCGGAGTCTGTCCTATCATTTAGGGAAATGACAAAATATACTAGAGATCCACCATTTCACTGGGTCAGGCACACCACAGTACTGAAAACGGCTGAATACAGCAAGCTAAAGCAATAATTTCAAATGACAATTAGTACTAGGAGGAAGTGATAGTTCTCACAGGTTTTTGATTTGGTTTGTTTTTACCCATGAAGTTATCCCCAAAATTTTTCCTTACAGCTTTTAGCTCAGCAAGCCATATAGAAACAAACAAACAAACAAAATCACAAAACCAAAATGAGTAGGACTGATACAATTTTTGTTATGTGTGGAGAAGCATCTAGTGCAGTAGGGTTACAATGAGTGCTCTGGGTTTTCTGGATGCCATGGTAAAGTAAATATATAATAAAGAATGTTTGACTAACCTTAACTTTGGGATCAGTATGTTCTTTCCATGTCTACAGAATGATAATTTATCAGTATGGTGTTAACTAAAGTCTTTTCCAGTAATATGAATGGAGATGTGTCCTGATGATGATCTGGACATGTTTTCAAGAGAGTAGAAACCATCATTTTCTATTTGCTGGGGGTATTTCAAACACAGTTTTTGAAAGAAGACGTGTGACATGAGAGGAGAAAATTACAGTGCTGAGGATCAATGTGTTCCATTAATAATAACAATTGTAATAATAAATAATAATTTTAATATCATTATTATAAATTAAATAATAATTATTATATATAATTATTAT
>NW_008585892.1:0-2691 GCF_000691845.1 Merops nubicus | reverse complement strand
ATCCCCCCCGCAATCCCAGCCATCCCCGCCCCAAACCAGTACCGTTTGTCAAGTAATTGGTTGACTTCTTCTTCTCAAAGTAATTATAAACTTCTGTTGTCACTGCTGTATTATTCTCATAATACTTGCTTTATTTTCTCTGAAAAGAAATATTTTGCTGGCTTCAGAATAGACATTAATCTTATGACAGACACATGGTTAGAGTTATAGGGTCATTTTTTAACAAAACCAACTTGGCTCACAAAGTCAGAAGCTTTTTCTCTACTCCTCCCCGCTCTTATGATATGGAATTTTAATTTGTCTCGGCTGTCATAAAGTCCATTTGGGAAGTCTGTCAGCTTCCAGAGTGGAAACCAGACCACTATGTCTCCTATAGTTCATGCCCTTTTAGATACCTGCTGAATAGTCACTTTTGTATGGCTGTTCCCCTGAGTTTTGAAAACAATGAAGCAGAGAAAGGATAACAAAAGTCAATTTATTTTCTCTGTTATTCTCTAATATTTGTGATGTACATCAACATCTTAAGTTACATATTATGCCAGCAAAAGTCATCATCAAGAACTGGTCATATCCTCTAAGTGCAACACTTGTCAAAGGTATATAATCTGATTTGTCCTAGAATAGTCACACATTTTTTCTTACAGACTGTACTTATTTTACCCACCCTTAACTGTCCTCTTTTGTATGATTCATGTACAATGTAATCTCAAAGTTAAGGGTTATTCGTTTAACTCTATTACACATAAATTTCGATCTTTTTCTATGAATCTAATTACTTTTATCTTGTTATATCATGCATTAGCACACTTCGGTAATTGCAATTAAAAATGGTGTTTCCCGCTGATTTTCCAAGGATTAAAGAAAAAAAGGTATTTTTTTTTAATTTTTATTTTTCTATATGTAAGTATTTCTTAATTCTGTAAAGCTGGAAGAAATTTGTAATTTAAATCAAAGGGTTTGTGTGCTGAGATATGAAGAACACTGCCCATAAAATCTGACTTTCCTTCAAGTGGTGTACAACAGAATAGAACAGTTGATGAAATTCAACATTTGATTTAGCCTTTTAACACTCAGATAACCTACCAATATTTGTGAATTGAGTTCAGATATATCACACAGTTCTACAGAGCCAGGTAAATGGGTAAGGCATGAGTCAAAAAAGACACAAACTGGATTCACAGAGTCAAATATAACACGTCAGTGTACCCGTGTTTCATGCTCAAAAACCTACGTAGCTTACCAGCAGCGTAACAGAGGCAACAAGAGGAAAGAGGAGGGGAGGTAAACAAGATATTTTGTCAATCAGGTCCCCTGTTCAAGAACTCTGCACATCATGAGTTGGGGTGGGAGTTTAATGTTTTTTTGTTTTTAATGTAGTGAGGTGTACAGTAGAACTGTGCTGCCCTTGGTTCTCTGGAATTTGTTTTGCAACCCTGGATATTGAATGACTTTAGCTTCAGAAGGATAAAATGATGACAAAGGGAATGGTGATTTTCCTCCGCTCTAGTAGAATACTTCAAAAATCCTAGCAGTAACAGATTCTGCTAAAAAGAACACACATGTGAATAATGTTCCTGACAAACTAAATTTTATCATTCGTTATGTAGCAAATCTTAAAGGAATTACTCCACCAAAAGAATTGTGAGGTCTAGCAAGAGGATTCCTTGTCACAGAAGCACTCTGCTTTTTGGATCCCAGTATTTCCCCTAATCCTTGAGCCTGGCATCTTCCCTAATTCCACAGAGGAACCGTCTGCAGAAAATGCTACTGGGTTAATTTGTTTTATTATCAAAAATCATTTTGCTTTATAGAGGCTAAGTATGACCCATAGACAACATGAAAAGCAGACAGATTGTAAAATTTAAGCTGTATGATTTACGATTCTGTTTTCATTTTTAATTTATTTATTATTCTGGCTAAAGTATTTCATCAGACATAGACTTTAAACTCCTTTCTAGATCCCAGGATTTTTTTAGTTTCCACAGATTCCAAAGAGAAACCTGCCATCAAACATGTAAAAAAAAAAAAAAAAAAAAAAAATCTCTTGCAAATATAGCAAATTATCCTTATCTGTAATGATCAAAGGTGGATACAGTTGCATGGTTTCCCTACTGAAATTATTTATTCAATAAAATCCACAAACTTATATCCAAGGGCTTTCATACTTAAATTCTCTTCATTAAGCATTTCATTTTATAACTTAAAAATATTTTCAGATGAATTTCCATAAAAATGCCTGCACATGTGTGGCTAGTCAAGTTGACCTAGTGGGAAAGAAAATATTATACAACAGTCCTTGTGGGGGATCAGCAAATGTTACTGCTATCCAAGGTCTATATTCTGCTGGAAAAAAGCATTCTTAACTGTAATACAATATCATACTTTATCAAAGTCATAAAAATCCAAAAATACTCTGATTTTAACTTTATATTTTTCTCTCACTTCGTTATTGTCTATTGTCTTGACAGATACCGTTTTGTTTTGTATGGTTCCTCCAAGTTCCTTATTCTGTCCCCTGACCTTTCACTTCACACTTTTCTCCGTCCAGGTCCCGTTCTCAAACAGGTATCCTCACTAACTCCTTTTATCTCTTGAAGGAAAACGTGAGCCTGGTGGTTCAGCCGCAGGCGGGACCTGGGCACCGTGGGGCCACTCGTTTACCTTCCACCCCCCGCGCGGCAGCGAGAAAAG
>NW_008585891.1:0-8213 GCF_000691845.1 Merops nubicus | reverse complement strand
ATATATATATATATATACACAAAAGTGAGATCTTTACAGCTGGTTAACACAGTCAATGTCCCTTCATTATAACCCCTTTGTTTGCAAAGAACCTGTAATCAAATGTCTGGCTGACCTTTTTACTCAGGACTAGGTTTCCAGGTGCACACAGGTATATTTTGTCAGTGGCACCATTTAGGCAAAAGGAAGAGGTTCTTCCTAGAGTGGAAATTCCCTAACAACTACTAGTTTTGTCCCCAGCTTCACCTAACCTGAAATCATATCCAAAGCAGCATTTCAAGGCAGTGCAACAGCTGTTGCTACAGCCCCCCCTGGCCTTGTTGTGTCAAATCTGGATCTTACTTTTAATTCGTCTTCTCCAGAGCCACTTTGGCTTGGTTTGCTTCCATTCTTTATCACGTTCTACTAGTCGACATGGTCATTTGAACAAATGGCAAGTCTCAGATCAAACTCCACAAGCTAGGTTTTTCAAATTCCTTCCTGAAGGTCAAAATAATAAACAAACAAGAAATAGAGGGACCAATAAAGCACTTTCAAGAAAGAATTTGCAAATAACGCTGGAGATTAGATCTGGGCTTAGATTGCCCTCCCTGAAGGGCAGGTGATGATCACTGCAGAACAGCTGGGCCAGATGGCCCAACACCTCTGAAAGACCACCTCCCAATCCACTGGACCCCAGGGAGACAGAAGGGCAGCTCCTGCCATAGTGGAAGTCAGTCTACAAGCGTATCAAATACTTTCAAACAATTTGGCCTAGAAACTCCCAGCAGAGTTTCTATGTAAAACAGCTCCGACTGTACAAGCTTTACAAAATTCATCCTGAAGTGGTTATTTATGTCTGGAAGCCATCCTCTTTAATTCAGGTGTCTAGCTTATAACCTCAACCCTGAGCACCTCGCAAACGGCTCCCCAGTCATGTAAGAAAGAGCCAGACAACGAGTAGAAGCAGGTGGCTTGAGGAGCCTCCAGAGAAAGAGACAGCTTGTCTAGATTTACATGTCTGCCCCTCTCCACCCCACTATCGCAGCTGCAACCCCACAGCGAGCTGCCACTGGAAAGCCAGCTCCACTACCACCACCTGGTACACCACCCTGGTACAAGCACTAGTGCCCATCTTGCCTCCCAGGATCCAAGCAACTACCAAGTACTGCAAAATGGGCCAAGTTTCCATCGTCAGATGAACTGCCTGAGCCAAATCACTGGAAGG
Source organism: Merops nubicus (assembly GCF_000691845.1). Classification (NCBI taxonomy): domain Eukaryota; kingdom Metazoa; phylum Chordata; class Aves; order Coraciiformes; family Meropidae; genus Merops; species Merops nubicus. The sequence goes on along the minus strand of NW_008585891.1, from coordinate 7,006 downwards.
TCAGGTAAATGCCACTACCACCACAAAAGGAGCCAGGAAAAGCACTTGCCAAGCACAGGAGTTTCAGTGACACCTTGCTGTGGTAACATCCTGGCACTAACACAAAACCACATTGCTGTGGGACCTACCCTAGGAGGACAGCATGGCACAACCCACAATTTTCACTGTCTATGCTAGCTGAACCAATCTCAGCTCAGATATTCTTTTAAAGCTGTGTTATCTGACAATCATCCTGACTTTTTTTGGCCAACATAGGAATAACTATTTCCCAAAGATGGTATAACAGGTTTCTTTTCTAACAGTAATGACTGTCCAAAAGCAAAAGTTAGGGCTTTCACATGAGTTGATGCACAAAAATAAATGTGCCACCAACACACCCAGCACTGGCAAAAAAAAACCAACACAACAAGAAAAGCAGCAAGCCTTATAATTCTCATGCCCTTCTAAGATAATCCCAGATGTTCTGTACCACAAATGTGAAACACTGCTGAAATTAAGTTTCTCCATTCAGTGTAAATGAAATGAAAGTTTTACAGCTAAATATTCAACTGGAAGCTTGCATGCTGTGAGTCAGATCCATACATCTTTCTTTTCATTGGAAAACTAAAAATTTAGCACTATTCATAAATGCTAAATTTAAAACTTCCTGCAGAAGTGCACAGTATGAGGAACCAAAGGACCTATTTTAAAACAGCTTATTCAGTACACTCCTTCCAAGTTAGGTTTTACTGGGATTGACAGTATCTGGATATGTGAAAAACAACAAAACCACAATGCTCCTCCTAAGGTAATCTGAATACTAAGTTAGGCCTGTCAAGCACACCTTAGACCAGCAGAAGCATTTCTAGTGCACTGGGTCTGAGCACATGTGCTGCTTTTCATTAAATTCCTGAAGTTGGAAAGCCCATTGAAGAAATGATAAGGAGTTATGTTAGCCTGGTTAAACAGAAAAGGTTAGGGTTGGTGCCTTTATTTTTTATTTTTTTTTTTTTTAAACAAAACAAAAACAAAAACAACAAGCCCTTACAAAAATTCCTCAAGGAGTGGGTAAAGGAACTTTAAAGAGGAGGAGTGGTAGGTGCAAGAAACAGCTGGAATCTATCTGGTTCTTACAGCACAATAAACCTCAAGTGTTTTCCAAAGCTCAGCAAGGTCACCACCATCTAAAGTAATACAAGCAAGTGCTCACTAAAGATGGAAAAATCTGGACCAAAAAAATCATTTCACAAAGAAAATGTGCTAAAATAGAGCCTACAGTAAAGCTGGGGGCGTGGTGGGAAGCAACTGATAAACAAGAAAATCGTATCACCTCCTCCCCAACCTACAGGTGGAAAAAATGTATCCTCACAAGACTAAAGAAAGGATCAGGACAGAGTTTAAAACACAAACAAAAAGACAGGAGGAGAAGAACAACGGTAACACCATGACTAACTGTTGCTGGTAGCCACAAAATACAGAACAGAAGAAAACTGAAGTCTGGACAGAACAGTCTGTAGATTCCCTTAAGCTGCAATGTATTTCCCCAGTATAGAAGATGTACCCATTTCTACAGTCAACAAGTTCATTCTCCCTCCTAAAGCACCTGCAGATGCTGTTCTCATGAAAAATTTTAAAACAACGCTCAAAACTACAAAGAGAAATTGTCCACAAAGGAAACTACACTGTGAATTCATCTCAAAGCTATGCATGCCCATCGGACAGGACTGCATGAAGACAGACTTCAAGCATCTCTAGGAAATGCAAGTGTAGACTTAGCCTGAAACCATATAAACCCACCTTGCAGAAATCAGGAAAGATTTTTACCCTCAGACAAAAATCAGTCCCATTTTTCTCTCAAAGACATCACAGGTACCTTTCCTCCAGAAGGAAGAGGACAACAAAGTAACAGAGAGAATAATATATTAATAAGATAAAACAACATTACTGTCACCCGCTCCCTCTAAAACATTGCTAGCACTGTTGTATGACATTTTGCCACAGCACTTGCCTAGTCTGTAGCCAGTGGAGAATATTAGTTCTAAGATTTACATTCCCACAGTATTTACTTAACAGCATGTATATTTATGTATCAATTCGTATTTATGTATTAATTGGATACACTTAGATTTACTCCATGCGAGGGCTCCCTGCCAAGAATCTACACACAATAAGGAAATGTTGGTGCTCCCACCTAAAGGAGGGTTAAATACATCCCTTGTGTGGACATGAGCCAGGACTTTGGCAGCCATGCTGTAAGAAGCTCTCCAGAAACCAGCCCACCCAGGTTTTATGACTTGACAGAATTGCCCAGTGTTACACATGGTTTAGGCAACACAACACTTAGATTTTCCCTTTTCATTCACACGTTTTTCATTCTGACACCATCTAGGACATTGACTGGCTCTCTACAGTCTGAGAATACCTTACTCAGAACTAAGAAAAAGCTTTTCATAATGATTAGTTCAACTGAAATACAGGTACCTACAAGACAAGGATTTGAACGATGAGTTTCTGTCTCCACAGTTATTCCTCCCATCTGCTATACCAGACTGTATGCATTAGATTCATGCTTGGGGGAAAAACAAAACAAAATAATCACTGAGGTAACATCTCCATGCAAATAGAGGGAAAACATCACTGCTAGACCTCTTGCTGCATTTGCAGAAGCCATAAAAATATACAGTAGAAATGCCGACTTTGAATACTTTCAACAAATAGAAACATTTGGTGACCACATGTCAGAGACCATTTGCTGGATTTGATTGCTGTACTGTTGGTCCAAACCAAAAGATTTCAGTAAGTAGTCCTGGTTCTCAAGTTTTATCCTCAAGCTGACTCTACCAAGCTGCTCTGCAAATCTGCTTTTTAAATCTTCTGGGCAGGCAGGGGTAGGGGGGGCACATGCATCTGTACATGTTTACACACCTTTTTTTCCTGGAAAAATACAAGCCTCCAAATAATTTTCCAACGTGCAAAATCTAACACATTTAAATCACAAAGGGAGATAGGTTTGGACTCTGAAAAGCACACTGTAAGGCAACAGTAAATGAAGCTGTTAGCCTAAGTTAGCTGAATGCTGTTGTGTGTGCTATTTCACTACCTATTTAACAGCCATGGCAGATATGCCATGATGCATCGTTAGCTGCCATTCAGACACAACGGGCTGTCTTCCTCTACCGCTGCCCATCAAAACAAATAAAATCCTTGCCTTGCTACAGAAATCCTAAGGGTGAAACATCTCTCTCCATCAGTGCAGGGCAGTGGTAGCACTGGGCAGGACGCCTGCCCTGCTGCAACATCCCTGCATGGCACACAGTCCCAGGACTACGGGCTCCTGCTTGTGACTCTGAGACTGATGCCTTCGGTGTCACTATCAGATGAAATTAGTAGCTGTCAGAACATCTGACCTTAACAACTCTAGATCAGATATTAGGGGAACAAATTTGGCCCCCAAAGAGGCCCTGTAATAGTTTGCAACGCTAGGAGTTACTTAGCCCAACAGCTATTTTTCACTTCAGTGGATTTGTCAAGGTTGCTCCATGTGCTCTCCTGCAGCTCTGCTGCTTTACTCCAACAATTCATTCAGGCACACGCGCTCGCTGCTACACCACCCCCACCCCCACCCCCCCGGATCTGTTCATTTGACTACTTCAGGGGAGGGGAAAAAAAAAAAAAAAAAAAAAAAATAAAATCAAGCGTTATTAGCCTTGGGGCATTCTAACTAAAGATTTACAGACTTCGTGGGTTAGGTTTCAAGTTGCTTCAGCAAACAATCTCAAACCATAGACGTTTACCTGAAGCTTAGGGTTCATTTAATACACAGAACAGGAATAAGAAGCTGAAATGTTTTACAAGAAAACAGCATACACTCCTCTTGAACTCTTAGAGGGGTGTCACCCCTAAAACGGAGAAGGGTGTTTTGGGGGAGAGGGACAAGGTCTCCCCTTTGTTCACAAAGATGAACTTCGTGGTAGACTGCCATGGGGACGAGGCAGCCAGACTGCCCTCCCACATCTTGAGGCAGGAAAACAGACTCGGCAGTCTGGGATATTTAATAGCTGGGGGAAGAATGCTTTGGTTTGGAGGAACAGCTTTTGGCTTGCTTGAGTTATAATATGGAACAGAACGCAGTAAAACGGATTTAACCCGGCTATTTCTAGCTCTGGCAAACACAGCTCTACCTTAGAGAAACTGCTTCTAAGCTGTGGTGTTTCAGCGTTTTATGCTGGTCTCAGCACCCCCCACTTGCCCCGCTGGGGGGCCGAGCACGGGCCGAGCTGCTCCTGAGTGTGACCAGCACCTCTTGGTACCGGCAGAGCTCAGGAGTCCCAGATGCAAGAACCCTGTGCTGCTCACCAGTGCTAGGTTCTGGATAATGGACACCTGAGAAGAGCTTGAGTTTTGTGCAGAAAAATGACTACTCTGTGCCCAAAAGGACGAGATGCCCTGGAGAGCCAGCTCTCCCACAGAGACTAACCATCCCCAGCTAAAGGAGCTGATACTGGGGCAAGCAACACGAACTCCCCTCCCAGTTCACCACAACACACATCAGGCTGGGGACTACACTTGAAGAGGTCTTCACACCGAGAAGGCTACAGACCTGCCTTGTTTACATTATCACAAGCTATGCCTCAACATGAATCTGAATTAAAGAACAAAGGCTTTCATTAACTAACACCAGAGATCAGATGAAATTTTTTGGTTTTTACTTTTGATCAAGTTTTGGGGGTTTGGCTGGTGGGGTTTTTTTTGTATAGCATAAGAACTAGGATCAAACGTTTGTGCTCCCACTAGCCAGTGGCTGCAATACAACACAGAGACTCCAGGTGGAAACAGGAGCAAGAGGGACCTGAACAGGACACAATTTTCTCCCACCGAAAGCTTCAAGAACAGATGTGGTGAAAATCTTTGATAGTTTGATGTGTTTTTTGTTTGTGTTTCCCCCCCCCGGTATCTGATAAATACAGCTGTTCATTCCCATTACAAAAAGCCCTCAGCTTCAGAGTCTAAGCACCGAGACTTTTAAATACAAACCACCATCAAGTCCAAACCACTCTATTTAAATACAGAAACACATTAACACAGATTTTGTTAGCAAATGCAAACAGCGAGAGTTTACAAAGAGACTTTTGCTTGTTCTTTTATATATATAGTAGCTAGTGTTTGTATGCTTTCATCATCTGCTAATCTTAGGGGGAAGCTGGCAGACAAAACTTTACCAAAACATAACAACTTCAAGTTCATAAATATTTGGAAATCTGCCTCATTTAAAAACCCAATTGCTTAATCATTAGGACTCACCAAGTTTCACCCCAAATCATGTATACACTATTGCACTTCACCAAGACTCACAAAATCTTAAGACACGTCTCATTAGTCTAAAAATATCTTCTCATACAGAAACGGAAACGTTTGGTCTCTGCTTTTTAATCCATCTGGATTTAAAGAGTAGAGAAACACAACAGGCCCTCTGAAACACAAACCTCAGTTCACAGAGGAATAAATATTTACATTTCCCCTCAACATTATTGAATTCTTAATATCCTGTTTATCAATACCTTCAGGTTTTTAAGTTACTCGATTTACAATAAAACGTTTATCCAAGGCTTAAGTTTAAAGGTTGCTTTAAAATGAGAACAGATTCCCTGTATCCGAAACAAAGTAGAGCCACACAAATTAAACGAGGAAGGTGGGAAGCTGAACATACATTTTTTCCACTAGAGAAACAGTTTCTGCTTTACACTGACATCGCTTTGCTATTGCTCCATGTGCTACTGGCAGGCAATGAGGAAACCTTTTGTAGGAACGGTACAACCGGCCAGTATCAAAGGAAAACTAGCAATAATTAAAACAAAACCCCAAATCCTTAAAATGGGATTTTCAAAGACAACATTATACCACCTTAATGAAACTATTTAAAGCCAGCTTTGCCAATTTAAAGAAAGTAATGCAAGAAATGTGTACATGAGAGAGGAATGCTCTAATTACCTGAACTCACAGCTAGCTCTTACACAACTGACACTTGGGAAAGCCAGGACTGCTTTAATTGCTTACATTCACGGACGGCACTTTACAAAACTGACACTTGGGGAAGTCATTTGCAATACCCTTGCCTACGGTGCTCTCGGTTCAACATTCTCAATAGCTTTTAAGCACTAGATGTCATCGTTTTACAGAGGAAACAAAGAAGCCTGGACTCAGGTCTTGATAAGCTTATGAAGATGTGGGTTAAAAAGTAATTAACCCTTCCTCTGAATATTTACTCATTTGAAAGATACTGGGATAGCATTTTTGACAATACAAGTATCATCTCAAGTGAATAGGTGCTAAGAAATAAGCTACTTACAGAATCATAGAATCCTTTTGGTTGGAAAAGACCTTCAAGATCATCAAGTGTACAGCCATTCATCTGCCACTACCAAGTCCACCACTAAAGCATATCCTCATCTAGACATCTTTTATGCTAAAAATACATACAAACTAGCACCGTAAGCTCCTCTTTAAAAGCACACAGTGACACTACAGTGAGGCTGCTCAGTATTTCTACCCTGTCCCAAAACACCTTCCATGCCATCAGCCTCACTTGCCCGGTGTTCTCAAACCTACACGCTGGGGTACACCTAGGAGCAAGCCCCTTCCCCACGTACTAGCACACACTGCCCAGAGCGACCGTGACAACACGCAGGAACACGGGCACTTACGGCAAACGCGGCGTGCGGTCAGGCACGCAAGTTGAAAAGTAGGAAAGAAAAAAAATTACTTTAATTTCAGGTTATTCTGTCCTGAACTCTTTTGAAAGAGGAAGAAGAGTGCCTTTAATTCAGACCGTCTCAGAGGGAGCGCTAAAGAAGTAATTTATAAGACGGCAAGAAATGACCAGCCTTAATGACAGGACGGCAGCCTCACCAGCCTTTAATTCGGACTTTGGGGAGGGGGCCCTGGGCGAGGCCGCACAGAGAGATATCCACAAGCTTTCCTGATACCTGCTAAAAATAGCTGCCCACAAAGAACCCAAGTTCGGGAGCCG
>NW_008585890.1:0-18509 GCF_000691845.1 Merops nubicus | reverse complement strand
AATGATTCTATGATTCTATGATTATAATTTTTCCTACTACTTTTCTCTGCCTTTCTGGCACTGCACTCATCCTCAGCTAGAAAGTACCAAAACAGGACAAGGATGACTGATATCTGACCCTTAAGTTTAAGAATGGTTTGAGTAAGCTTTTTTAGGGACACGCAAAAATTTTTCTTAGGATTCACACAACATTTGTGGGTAGGCAGGTTAGAAGTCTCTCTTCATCTATATTACCCAAGAACCCATTTCTGAGTAGACAACACAGTCATCTGTTACTTCTAAGGAGGGAGAAACGTTATTTATTGGTTTCAGTAACAACTGAGATGCAGTTTATAACACTCTAGCCTAAGAATGACAATATAGCACACTCCCGCCTCCCCCAGAAAATCATATTTTGTGCATTTAAAGTTGTTGTGGTTAGGTGGAGCTGAAGGAAACAGGGCATAAAACTTTGATCACTTTGATCAAGCACAGACCACCTATCAGGCTCCTGGGTGCCACTGTGTGTCATGCACATTTTCAAATGTTTGTCATAATAGCTACCAGTCACTGTAGCTAAGATAAAAAAGGGGATGGTGATTAAACATGTGATTGAATCCAGACATTTTAATCATACCCCTCCTATCCACTTTTGCAAAGCAGGCTGCCTGTTTTCCCAGCAGTCCACATGAATAGCCCAGGGATGACAATTTGCATGCTAACTGAATTCATGTACCACGCTGATTGTACAGAACATCTGTTGCTGGTTGTTTTGGTTCTCTGCTTTTTAAACTAATATATGAAAATGCAGAAGGTAAAAGGCAAATTATCACGCCAAGGGCAGATAGCAGATTGTTCCTTTTCTTTTTGTTGGAACTCTATGTTGTAGGTATTGATAAATGTCATTACGCTGCTGCTATCCCCCTGAACTTGCGCTAAAATACTGTGCTTTAAATTGCTGTAATTTTCCAGATGCTTTTTTCTTTCTCAATTTAATTTTGGCATAGCTGTCTGGCTTAGATATGGTTAGAAAAAAACCTTCCTCCCAGCCCACATACCCACCGCAGAACATCTAGAACTGGCGTTTCTGTTCTGATCGAGGCAGGTGTAAATGAAGAAGGCTACCCAGCATCTCCTCTTATCCCTTAAGTCCCACTTTGCTCAGAAAAAAAAAGACAATCATCTCAGAGCTGAGATTTTCCACCTTAATGGTGGAAAATTGAGACAGTTCCAAATACTGGTTAAGGAAGCCACTCCAGCATGAAGCAGGTTCCTGACAGGATGTCCCTAAAATAGCACTGAATCTCAATACAGAGAAATGAAGTTATACTTACACGTCATGTTTTGAACTAGTGAGTTGAATAGTAAGTGAGCAAGAAAGTTACTGAGGAACTACATTCCCTTCAAAGATAGATTGACTTTCACCCTACACACACTTACATTACTGTTTGGAGGGAGGCTAGGAAAATGCCAGCACAGTTAGCTAGCTTTTTGGTAGTGCTTTTGCCTAATGTATAGGCTATAGGGTACTTTTTTCTCCATAGGAAGAGACGATCTGCTTGTGTATGTAGTTCAGTACCTGGGCTATCTGAATGTTTTATTTTCCGTCTGCCCAGAAGGAAGAGAAATGGCTCAAAATAACTGTTGAGAAAATATTCCATTAATCCATCACCAGCTGTTGATTCACAGTGCAACTGACTACAAAGTTTTGTTGCATATTCACAATTGCTATAGGAACAGCTCTCAATTACATCACTCCTGCTCACTGGAGCTCACTTCCTCTGCCCTGCATGGGGATACTGCATTTGCCTTTTCAGATTCCCAGCATCTAGTCTGATTCTGTGAAATATGTCTGTGTCCAATTCCCCTGGTGATCCATTCTCATTATTATATGAGATCTTGGTTTTAATTTTTGTGTCCATTTGTCCACCAGCAGGGTTCATTATGAAAGAGAAATTATTATTTTAACATATATAATGTGGATGGTCTTTGTGGGAAAGCAGGGTCAGACCTTTGTAGGATCTTTCACACCAAGTCTCTAGGCATCAGCCCACGTGAGGAAAAGAGGAAAAAAAAAAAAAAAGTGCAGCTGGGCTGAAGGCAGTTCAAGCCAGTGGGACCTACACAATCTCAGCCATGCCTTCAGTTGCCAGAACCAGTTGATAGGCATCGTAATACTAATGAGAAATTTGGACAAAATTCTGCTGCTCCCCAGACTGTTGCACTTGATTTACTTTACTAGCTTTGGCGTGGAATGAAAATTAATTTTCCATGGATTTTAGTGTGAATTAGAGGGGTTACAACAATGAATATGAAAAGTGAATAGAGAAATATATTCAGTTGCTGCAAGTCAAAACTAATTTCTGATTCACTGAAATGAGCTTATTACTATTCTGGTGAGTCTTTTCAGTACTAAACTGAAGAAGTAAGGACTTTTTCTTTAAAAAGGTTCTTTCTTGCAAGTGGTTTGTTGGGTTTTTTTCTCTGGTCCAAATTAATAATTAAAACCACAGTGTTTTGTTTGTGCCATCTTAATAGAAATACCCTGTAGTTTCCGTTAATTACATTGTCCAGATCTGTTTAAAAATGTGAAAATGCCTGTCAGATTTCTGACAGACTTTCAGGAAAAATAGGACTGAATCTAAACTACTGATGTAAAGAACGGACAAAGAAGTATTTCTGATAAAAACTTCAAGCCTCCTTTGCCCATCACAAAAAAAAAAAAAAAGGCAAATAGGAAACAATCTTTATCTATATACTATATTTCATACTTATATTTCAAATAATTGTTTTTATAATTGTTTTCATTTTGAAACTAATAAAAAGAATGCATATAAGTGGGAGCAAAATAAGGATGATAAAACACATGCTCAGGAAGGAATACAAATATCCATTAGAAAATAAATAACAGATGTACTCTCCTAGCACAGAATCCTACCTAAAATTCAAAATACAGAATGGCAAAAGCCAAGATGGGCATGCCAGGCAAGCTGTTTCCTCATATTCTCACTTCTCTTGTGTTTTGGGTTGTTTGGGATTTTTTCTTTTGAGATATGACATAGAAGAAGAGCCAGACTTAAGGGCTGGCAGGCTGTAATCTTCTCCATTTTTTCATTCTTCTCCTGAACTAACTCTCAAATAATATGCACAGTGGTAGATACCACAATCTGAAGTTTTTGTTGAGGTTGTCCCACAAATCATGATATTTGCTTTTCCAGACAGCATCACAAGATGTAGGATTTCTACAACTTAAATGTCTGCTCTCTATAATAAGAAGTGACTTTAGTGGTTGGTTGCCATGGTTTGCACCAAGTTGTTCACAATGCGGCAGCAGAGGCACAGCAAGAGCTGAAACCCCTGTTAATTTTCCATTAAGTTAGTTTGACAAGTCAAATACTTTTATACTGTAAATTACATTAAACTGTAAATATGCAAACAAAAGAACTTGATTCCTGTTCTTTTGTGGTTGTTGCATAATTTAGTAAGAATGGCAGCCTCCAAAAGTAACTGTGCCTGTATAGCCAAATCATTGTTGTGTCAAGTCTGGATCAAAAGAATGCCCCCCAGAAACATCCCATCCTTTAAATCTGCTGGTCTAATTATGAATCAAGTGGTGGAACGTCAGCGTCAGACATCCCAGCAATGCAGAGCACATTTGTTAACCATTGGAGCTTCAGAGCTTGGACAGGATATTCCACCCACAGGGCAAATTTGGCATGGCAGGTGACCTAAGGTTTTGCTCCCCAGAAACGATACAAAAACTCAGAAAACCCTGTGCATAGTCAGCCCCTGCTATGTGCTACACAACAATTAAACATCATCACAGCACTTATGGCTCTCGTGAGGCTCCAGGTCTTGGGAACAACTGGCCCTTGAACGAGTGTCTTCTAAAAGAGTGTCTTCTAGTTGCAATATGGTGAAGCTATCCTCACTGGTACATAACAATTTCAAGACCTACTGGTTTTTATGCAAGTGAGAGAGAAACAGTAAGTTCATTTTGCCTTAGCAAATCCCCGATGCAGTATCACCATCAGAGGTTTTCCTGGTCCTTCTCTCTGCACCAGAAGAAAACACATGTTGGACACAGATACACCTGGCTGAGTAAAGCCCAGCATCAGTAGCTCGTGACAGACTGATTGACTGGTTTTTCAACTTAAAAAACCATATCCATAGGATAATTAACTCCTTTCAAATGAGTGCAGGGGGGAATTGAGCTGATGCCTGACCAGTGTGTGATGCAATTGCCGTTTTCGCTGTGAAGATACGAGTCTATCTGTAGCTATTTCCACTAGTGGCCAAAAATACCTGTGCTAAATCTGCTCCACATCCTAGTGCAAAAGGTCACACAGCCTGTGGTTGCAGTAAATGATCAGGAGGACTCTGCAGGTAGGCCTCAGGATCCAAAAACAGAAACATGGCTCCAACTAAACTTTTTGATGCATCCTAACGATACTTGGGTTTTGCCTTTGGTAACTTTCAGACTGGTGTAGGTCAAATTGTCTCTACAGTGCCTTTTTGCTGAAATCACTGGGTGATGACGGCAAGAGATAACATCAGCTGATAAATGCGTTTCTCAGATATGTGAAATCTTAAAAAGAAAACACCCTTCTTTCTGAAGCACATTACCATCACCAAGCTAATTACACCCAAAACTGATATTCTAAATGAGTCCAGGGATTTCCTTTTATATAAGAAAGTGAGACAATTAAATGCCCTCACAGTGTCTGTTGCTTTCAACAAGTAGATTTTTGCAGAGCTGTTATGGTCTGAAATGTCCCAGATGGTGCTTTCCAGTTGCACTGGAACATGTATTTTCTGGTAATTGCACAACTTACCTACTTCCCTTGATACAGAAATCTATTCTCTTGTAACAAACTTTCTTTTAAAGGGAAGCATTTGTTTTATGCAAAACCACGCTTACCTTTGTGAAGGGGTTGGGATGGAGAGGACATAAGAAGTATGACTTTGAAGACTTGGAGTGGCTGTAGGGACCCATCTGAAATTTGCAAGTAAAATGCAAAGCCTGAACGTATTGTAAGTAAGTATTAAAATTTGAAAATTTATAAGTAAAAGGTAAACCTTGAAAGACACTGAAAGGCAAGATTAGTCTAGGATATAAAAAGATTATTTGTAGATCAGGCCCCTGTACACTGTGGCTTCTTATCTTTTCTCCCCCAAATTACTTATTTTGTCCACAAACATTTATTGTTTAATCTTTTTTTATCACAGGAAAGTGTAATGTGCCATAGGAATCTATTTAACACTTCATTAAGAATTCTGCCTAGTGTGTTAATGTGAGCAATTACTGCATGGGGTTAAATGCGTAATCACATGTGTAGAGGGGAATAAAAGACTTCAGGATACAACTGTGCCAGTACTATGTTGATAAAATTAATCATTAATAGCAGAGGCACTGCTTAGTACCTGAACACTAAACCTTTGGGAAAGGGACCAAGCTAGGCCCTATAACTAAATTTTAAGGACTTTTTGCCCACATAAGATTGTCAGAGACTACCGAGGATTACACAGGGGAGAGAGAGTTTGTATTTCCCTGCAAATGGGGGCAGCTCTGAGGAATTATCCTCAGAAATTATCTTCACAGATAACTTCATGGAACAAATTCCTTTCCAGTGCACAGCCTGGAGCACTAACAAGACTCTCAGTGACTCCTGATCTCTTTCAAGGGTGCATGGCAGTTTCTAAAGCTTTTGAAGTGCTGGGATTTTTTGTGCAAGATGGTTTGTATCTGCTTTTGAGCACAGAGGGACTGTGTGTGGGAAAGGAGGGGGTTCTGCAGGAGACATGTAGACAGCAGTGTGAGTGTTGGCCAGATACGCCTGCACTGAACAGCTACTTCTGGCTGCTCGGCACAAGGACACCTGGACTTCAGCATGAAAAAGAAAGGAACAGAGCTGAAGGGGTGAAAACCCTCTAAGATATTGCGGAAGACCTGACCTCTCCTTTCAGTGCCACATGAATACAACAAGATCACAGTAGTAGCTGACATTAGGCTATCCCAGAACAAGATAGCAGTTAATGAAGTGACATCACAATTTTAATTTTTGAATCAAAATTAATCTAATGACAAATAGCCACCATAATCAAATATTTTGTCCATACATTTACTACTTTACACTCTGAATAAGATAGAGAGGAAGCATAATGTTTTGACCGAAAATGAATGTGCATTCTCTGGCAACTGATAATTCAAATAATACTTTGATCTGAACACTGATCTACTAAGTACTGGTGAGTATTTTCATCATTACTGATATTACTAACTTTCCTGAAAAACACATTAGCACCATTAAAATAAAATGTCACATGCTTATCTTTCTGGTTGTTGCTTTTGGGTTCTTTAATTTTTTTTTTTTTTTAAAAAAGGTATCAAACTAAAATTAGAAATCAAACCTAGTATTCCTTCAGCCACACAAATGCTATATTGTGTATTTCCTTTACCTGAACCAAAGTGGACAAGGCTGCTTTTGTGCATCCATCAGGATATGCAGTGACAACAGACATGGAGATCAGTTTAAGAATCAAGTCACAGTTCTGTGTTTATTTTGTGTTATTTATCCTATGTTCTCCACCATCACATATGAGGTGTTAAGGAGTTACATAGTCTTCATCACAGAACCCATAATACAGCAAAGTTCCTCCCAAGACTGCTCTGAGGACTCCAAGCCAAATGTCAGTCCCAGCACCCAAAAAATACTTTCCTTCATCCTCGAAAAAAATCATGTAGAAAAAAAATTCTACTAGAGTACAATTGGGCTGGAGTCCATATGCATGAGCATGCAGAGTGACACAGCAAGGCAGCGCTGTGATTTGCATGCTTCTGCAGCTCCTGTCAGCTCACCTCATGGACACTTGTAACCTAACTCTATGTGGCCTATGACTTGTCCACCCATCTGGCAGCCCACACCACACTGTCCACACATCTAAACAGCAGCCATGCTTCTGATGGCTGCAGAAGTTCTAGACAGACATCTCAGTCAAACCCTCTGTAAGTCCACAGGAGTAAAGATGAGACTTGCAACAACATGAACTACTGCTAGACTCTGTGTGCATCAGGCTCTCCACTGAGAACGATGTTCTTGTGTCCTGAAAGCGTGCAAAAAGCCTGCAGCAATGTGGGCAAGGTAACATCTTCAGCACTTAATGGACAGGAATATAGTCCAATAGTCACCATCGCTTATGACTAGGGCTTGTTATGGAAGATCTGTCTGCTTTTACAGGACACAGACAGGCGTCCAAATTCCCTTAGAACCACTGAGGCCCTTTTCCCAATTTCATCTGTTTTTGAATACCTCAAGTGCAAAGACATTACTCCTTGTGTAAACATCCATTAACTCTAATGCATGCCTAGACCTGCCCCAGCGTCCTGAATCAGAAAGCATGAAGAAAGAAAACATGACAAATGCTAATTAATTAATTGAGTCCACCTTCATAATCATGTAACACATAAGTGGAAGGGTCTCAAAATATTGGGATGGACACTAAAAAACAGAACCATATTTCGCTTTAGGTCCTGGGATTTTTGCTTGTTTATGAATACTTCAACCAACATTTATTACTACCTTGAGCCTCAGCAGCTCATTCTGGAGGCCATCTCTGAGCACATGGAAGAGAAGAAGGTTCTCAGGACTAGTCAGCATGGATTTACCAAGGGGAAATCATGCTTGACTAATCTGATACCATTCTCTGATGTGGTGACTGAATGGGCAGATGCAGGGACACCAGTTTGATGTGGTGTACCTTGACCTGAGCAAGGCATTTGATACAGTCCCCCGTAACATCCTCCTGAGCAAACTCAGGAAATATGAGCTAGAGGAACAGGCAGTGAGGTGGGTTGAGAACTGGCTGCACAATAGAGCACAATGGGTGGTGATCAATGGTGCCAAGTCCAGCTGGAGACCTGTAACTAGTGGAGTCCCCCAGGGATCAGTGCTGGGTCCAGTCCTGTTCAACATCTTCATTAATGACCTGGATGATGGTATAGAGTGTCTGCTCAGCAAGTTTGCTGATGATGTGAAGCTGGGAGGTTTGGCTGACACACCTGAAGGCTGTGCGGCCATTCAGCAAGATTTGGACAGACTGGAGAGCTGGGCCAAGAGTAACCTAGTGAGGTTCAACAAGAATAAGTGCTGAGTCCTGTGCCTGGGCAGGAGAAATAAACTGCATCAGTACAGGTTAGGAGATCTGCTAGAGACCAGCCCCATGGGGAGGGACCTTGGAGTCCTGGTGAACAACAAGTTGTCCATGGGACAGCAGTGTGCCCTTGTGGCCAGGAGGGCCAATGGTATCCTGGGGTGCATTAAGAAAAGTGTATACAGCAGAACCAGGGAGGTCCGCTCCTGGAGTGTTGTGTCCAGTTCTGGGCTCCCATTTCAAGAGTGGCAGAGATCTACTCGAGAGAGTCCAGTGAAAGGCTACGAGGATGACTGGGGGACTGGAACGCCTGCCCTGTGAGGAGAGGCTGAGAGACCTGGGGCTTTTTAGTCTGGAGAAGAAAAGACTTAGGGGGAATCTAATTAATGTGTACAAATAGATGCAGGCTGGGTGTCAGGAAGGAAGGGGCAATCTCTTCTCACTTATGCCTTGTGATAGGACATGGGGTAATGGTCACAAGCTGGAGCACAGGAAGTTCCACCTCAACATGAGGAAGAACTTCTTTACTGTAAGGGTTCCAGAGCACTGGAACAGGCTCCCCAGGGAGGCTGTGGAGTCTCCTTCCTTGGAGACTTTTAAGACCCGTCTGGATGTGTTCCTGTGTGGCCTGCCCTAGACTAGATGGTCCTGCTCTGGCAGGGGGGTTGGACTCGATGATCTCTGGAGGTCCCTTCCAACCCGTAACATTCTGTGATTCTGTGACCAATTACTCTGCACATTGAAGAGGTCTTAGTTTTTCTTTCCTTTAGATTTTTCTCCATGGAATTCAATTAATCCAATTAATTGATTTCTGACTTTCTCAACTTCTCAAAAGGTATTTGAAATGCTGATCCTTTCTTCTAGTCTGCTACCATTCACAGACTTTAGCTATTCACTTGCTTTGTAAACATGTTCTCAATTCTGCCAGCCCAATTTACACTGGAAGTGTTGAACGACCCTGGCTGAAGATCTCCTTCCAGAATCCGCTTGTATGCATAACAGAAAATCAGAAATAACTGCTGTTTGGGTACAGGTTTTCAATCAATTCTGCATCTACTTATCTTGACCTCACCTTGACCTAGGAAAGTCAAAATACTATTTTCTCATTCTTTATGGAGACTGCATTTTTTAAAACTTCTCTAGAGGCAAAATATGTCACTATTATTGTTTCCTGCCTAACCATCACACTACTTATTCAGGAAGGAAGAAAGTCACATTTGGAGCTAGCTTTGGCTCAATCTGCTTTTGACAATCTGTTTTGACTGCCTTTTTTTTTTTTTCTTCTTTTTTTTTCTTTTTTTTTTTTTAAAAATAATGTTTCTTATTACTTTATTGCTTACAATTTTGTTTTGTGCAAGAGTGCTTTGCAGCCCTAAGGTTAAGCTTGACTAATTGATAATTCTCCAGAATGTCACACATAAAGCACCAATTCAGTCTATTGAAATCCTTCTGGCTGAACAACAGTATAGGCACAACCAGAGATGCTACTTCTGTGATTTATGTTACGTTACTGAACAATGTTAAAAGAAGTCAAATATGTGATGGTAATCCATGCTGATAGCTTCAAACAGGTATAGTTTTCAGGACACAGCAGAAAATGAGGATTTCTACCCCAAGATTTATAACCTCTTTCATATAGAGATTACTCAATTCCATATTCTAGCCATAACAGGTTTTCTGAAGCCCTTTAGCTAAAGAAGATAAACTTGCTCAGATATACAAAATATCCTTTTATTTTCCTGGATGCAGCTATGCTTTTTTTCTTTGAAACTTCTGTTATAATTGCACATACACATAGCTATGGCTTGTTTCTACAGCTCAACTCCCAAGATCAAACTTTGAGTGATTTGTACAAACTATTAAAAGAAACCTTACACACAAGACTAGCATCCAAAACTATAATCACAACTCATTAAATATCCTGGCATTTAACCTTACCCATCCTCTCCCCCTGCCTTTCCAAGTAAATCTGTAGAAACAGATAACCTTGAAGGGACTGCATGACAATATCTAGATTATGAGAAACCCAATGGAAAAGAAGTATCTTTTAGATTACTTTTTCCTTTTTTGTTCAATCCTCTCAAGGCAATCACTTTCAGGATTTTATGGCAGATGAGAAAGCATAGTTCTGCCAGAGGTTCCTCATTCACACCAGCACTAAATCCACCACCTACATTGCCAGAAAATCTGTGCACACTGCAGCACATTATAAGTTAAAGGAAGAATAAGGAAAGAGCAGCTCAGCCTTGGGGATGCTTTAGAATAAGGAGGAGGAACATGTGAAGAAATGGTTGCCTGAGAGCCTGAAGCTCAGAAACTAAATGCAAGAAAGAATTTATCTTTTCCCAACAAGACATACAGGGCATTGGAAATCTACCTGCTTCAGTAAACTGCACACCTGAAGTGGACTTGGAGACTTCCCAATCAGGCAGACTTTTCCATAGTAGTTATATAGATAGGAACAAAATTCTGATTCCTGGATTTTTTCTGGATGTGTTAATAGTTTCTTCTATGACAACTCATCTGAAACAGAAATCGTGGCAGAAGGCATGAAGGTCACTCATACATAAGCGATGTATCATCCATATTATACCTTTAAGCTAACAAGAATCCTGAGAGGCAAGAGAGAAACTGAAAATCATTAAGATCGCATCTGGAGCTGAGGTCTCATATTTACAGTAATAGGAAAGGGATTTATTTTTTCTCTCTTTGACAGTATGTTGAATTTGTTAATATAAAGACATTCATACGAGGTACAAAACAGCTCAGAGTGAGGAAATTGCTGAAGGGCATGTAAGAATAGAACCAAGGGAAATCCTAGGGAGCAAGGGCACAATGAAAATGCAAAACAGTGAGACTGTGCAAGGATACATGGGGCTGGGTCAGACAGGGATCAGGCAGGAGGGAGCAGGAGACCAGGATCACAGCTAGAAAGGGTGTGAAGAGCAGCAGAGAAAGATAATGGCAAATTGACAGGGCATGGGAGCAGCATCTCTCATCTCAGAGTTCTAGTGTAGGAAAATGAAATCTGCGATGAACAGAAAAATGGGAGGTGTATGAGAATCCTCTATGATTCTATGATTCTATAATATCAGAAAAAACTTTTTTACTGTGAGGGTGACAGAGCACTGGAACAGGCTGCCCAGAGAGGTTGTGGAGTCTCCTTCACTGGAGTAATTTAAAACCTGCCTGGACGCCTTCCTGTGTGATGTACTCTAGGTGACCCTGCTCTGGCAGGGGGGTTGGACTGGATGATCTTTCGAGGTCCCTTCCAACCTCTATGATTCTATGATTCTATAATGTTGTGATATATGTGCTGAAGCCTGAATTCTTCAAAATCAAGGATAAGTTCTCACAGGAAAGCTAAGAACCAAATAAACATCTGAATATTTTTAAATGTAAATGCTTTTTGTATAACTGCTTTGGGTATAACATACTTGATTTTTTTAACTATTGAACCAGTAGTGCTGTAAAGTGATTTTAACAACTTGGCCTAAGAAGGTTGAAAATGTAAACTTTTAATCAGGAAATCAATCTGTAGGGATACAGGGCATTAGCCGTGTCCCTTCCTTGATCCTTTTCAACCATGCTGATTCTATGATTCTCTGATTACTACATTCTGGCAAAGGCCATTCAGTAGAGGGAGTCTGAATGAATAGGACAAGAAGATTAATTACAATGTATAACTTCCAGACACATTATTATTTAATCTTTGCACTTTTCAGTTGGCTTTAATTACCAGTCTTCATCATCATCTGTTTGTTATTTAAAAATCTAACTCAGTTATCTCAGAATCCAGAGATCCAGGTCTCTCTGTACTCCTTCCTTTTCTGCCAACAATCTTTACAGAAAGCAGGAAAAAAAATGCAAGCTGTGGCCAGTGAGCAGGATACAGCTGTAATATCTTCTGTCTCTACACACAACTGAAAATGGTATTCCTGCTGAGAACTGTTTGATGACATCAGGGATGATGACTATGCTTACACTATGGTTCAGTAAAATATCCCTTGCACTGGTGGTTCTAGAATCACTGTGTAAGAAAGATATTTCCTCCAGTGACTTCTTATAATTTGGCTTAATTTCTAATTATCTGTATAAAGCAGAAACCAAATAAATTTCCATTCATATTTTTTAATGCCAAAACACACATCTGAAAATAAAATTAATTATTTTTCACACCATGAACTGAAATTCAATGGGAAGTACACCAGAGTAGCAGCTTAATCATCTCATCTTAACATGGTTCTTTTTTGGTGAAGAAAACAGTGAGGACTGTATTTACACTTCTGTCACCTAAAAGCTTTCCAGGAAATGCTTAAACTCATACTGCTTTCAGTACATATTCAACACCTCACAGGGTATGCCTAATATTTTAGAAAACTGGACTCAAAATACTAAAGATGAAACTACTCAAAATGAAATTGTATTGACTATGAAACACTTTTGAGAGATACAAAGAAAGAAGTATGAGAGAGAAAATTGTGGGATATTTTTCCCTCTCAGTTTGAGCACCTCTAACACGACTGAGAACCCCAGGGAGCATTTCAAGCTCACCATATTCAGATTTCTGTGCATATATTCAGCTAGAATATGTGTTTCTATGAAGTGACTGGAGGTCAATTTTTCCTAAATCATCCTATTCTTCCATGTGCATAAAGCTCTCAGCACACTTGCACTGTTTGAAAATGCAGTTTGCTACCAGTAAATAAAACTGTGCTTACAAGTACAACCTAGGCAGGGAAGAGGAAGCAGAAATAGTGAAATATGAAGCTCAATGAAACTAAAACAGTGAAAAGAAAAAAAAAGAAAAAAAAAAAAAGAAAAAAAAAAGGCCTAATGGCTTTATCCAACAGTAATGCAAGAAAAGAGTTTTGTGAGCTCACTGTTGAAAAGTCTGTCAGGAGTAGATGAAGCTACGTAGGTCAAGTACAGGTCAGAAACAGTTCAGCTTGCACTGCTTTTAAGTTTTATAGAAGGCAGCCTCATTTGTCAGAAAGTCCATGGAATAAAAATATCTTGTGTATGTAGCTTAGGGTCAGTCTGTCTTCCTGCAGTATAGAGACAGTCTCACAAACACACACAAAATTCTGTATTATTGTGAAAAAAAGATGGTGCAACTAAAACACAGCAGGCACAGAATGTGAACTGGCTATGTGATTTGCAAATCAGTCATTTTTATCTTGCACCGAACTCACCCATGCAATCAAAAAGTTTCTGAGTTCAGTAAAAAAAAGCCTCAGGTGCAAGTGAGACAATTTTTCCAAGGCAGCTCAGCCAAGACACAAGGAATGCCCCACTCTCCTCATTGAAACAAAGCCCTCAGTCTTCTGAGCTTGTAGAGCAAGCTGGAGAGAAGATATCTTACACTTCAACATTGGTACACTTTGAACATGTCTAAAATAAGGCTTCAAATAGTTTTTTGCAGCTCATTTGAGCCCTATGACAAAACAATTCTGTAAATCCCGTGGAGGGAAACCTTCATTTGAGAGCCAGTGAAGAAGCCAAACCCAAAAGGGAAAGTGTGAACAAAAATAATAGCCTGTAAAACTTAATACAAAACAGGTTCAGTCATTTTGTGTCACCAGATACAAGCAGCATCCCTTACGGATTCAGAGATTCAGGAAGTTATTAGAACATATTATACAGTGTGACACTAATGGATATATCAGTGTCATATGCAGAACATAGACACTAAGGAATATTTTGTGTAGGAGAAACTGCCATGGCAAAAAAGATTAGCAAGCCTCATGTAGCAACAGCAAGGCAGCTATAGGTCCATCAGAATTTGCAGAATTACAAGCATATTGTTAATTTTAATGAGATTACTGTAAGAATGAAAAACTTGAAGGGCTTTGTTGGCCTTTACTGAGAGCACTACTTAAGCTGGTAGGTCTACATCATGCAAAAAAAATTTAAATATGGGTGCTACACAATTAGACATATCAACCTTAAGTCCTTCGAATATTTACAGAGCACTTACTTTATAAACACAATGTTCTTACAGGCACTTGAGGCTGTGAAGTGTCAACAAATATTTATACTGCTGTGGAAAGATCCCCTTCACACAAGTGTGGGGGAGAAACTTTTGAGTGTAAAGTGAATTAAAAACCCACTCTGTGTGTGTTGTGTTGCTTCTGGGCTCTTCACTCTTTGCTTTGGCTGAAATCCAGGCTGAAATCCCAATACTCGCCATGGAGGTGGGAAAAAGCTGTCTATGGGACTCAGTCTTTTATCTCCTAGACCAGAGCTGAATAGAAAACAAAAACGTTCTTCCATTTTTCAATGGAAAATCATTTTCCAAACAAAAGCACACTAATAAAAAGTTTTCTTTGCAGTCTGGAGAAAAAACTATAAGAATGACTCCTTGTCACCTGGGTGCAAATCCCATTAGCTGCAACAGTTCACCAGATATGGTGAAAATGCTGATTTCACACACTGCTTGTTACTGACCCATAATCATCTGCTAAAATACAAGCCAAAGGAGAGTTGCAGTCAGTGCAGAAAAGAAAGAATCAGTAAGAAAAGAAAGCATGATCTAAGAAAGCTCAAATGACACTGAGTGGCTGTACCTACCAGGGAATCTACTAAAAGAAAACAAACAAACAAACAAAAAAAAAGAAACACAAACCTACCAAACCAGCACATTCAAATTAAAATCAAAACCAAGAGAAGTGGAGGCTGGTGGCTTCTGAAAGACTGTCAGGGTGCTCCACATGCCGGACTGCATGTGTAAAGCACAAACACAACATGCTGCCTAGACAGCCTCTCTGAATCTGCACTGCCATCTCCAAGAGATGGTGAACCATGACGTCGTCATATGATTCATTAGGGAGTTGCATTTTTCCCTGCAGTGCACAGCCCACTAAAACAAATAAAACAGCAGAAATATAATCCCCATGAGTCTCTAAGGTAATATAGGCAAATAAATAAGTCTTGCCTTTCAGAAACTTCATTCTTCAAGCCCAAGAAACAAATTGTCACAGAAAGCTGATGCTTTTTTAATTAAAAAAGAAAAATCACATTTCATCCACAATCCAACTTTTCATCAATGTATTTTATGTAAACAATCTGACTGGCTGATGAATTTAAGGCTGATTTTCTTGAGAGGCCAGATCCGCTCGTGGTGTAAATCATCACAGTCCTGTGAGCTCATTACTGAGTTTACACCAGCTCTGACCATACACCCAATCACAACTGAGTACATGCAAACAGTTTAATTGTCTGTGGTAGAAGAGAGATCCCTGCTGCTGAAGTGTAACTGTTTAAGAATGGCTCATTACACTGTTAAAAATTAATAAAAGGACTAAAAATCCAAGCTCAAGTATTTCTTAGTTTTAACAAACTTCTGCAATCTTAAAGTGTTTCTTCTTCAGGTGTTTTCAAGGAAGAAGCAAAAGAAAGAACAAATGAAAGGGAAAGAATAAAACAACCTCAGACAGCACAGCCTGAGGCTATAATCCCGCTTTCAAGAGGAGACATTAAAAAGAAACCTCAAAAAAGCCCTCAAATATCAGGTGAAGGAGCATAAAAGTCATTCATGCTGTTTTTGATGGTAGCGCCCTGATGTGGCTCTTGGAACCAGTTTTATCAGCTGTAATTGAACTGGGATGAAGGAGGCCACTCCTACAGCATCCCCACCTGAAGCTGGAGAGCTTCAGCGGTGAGCAGGGCAGAGGCAATGGTCAGCCCCCCATCAACAGGGGCAAAGCCTTGCTGAGAGCCCCGGGCTTGTGCCATTTTGCTGCTCTCAGAGTGCCCATAAACATACGCATTTTTGGAAAACTATCATGTGTTTTCAACTTCCTGAAGAATTCTTGTAAAATATAACTAAACCACATTACCCTTTGTCCTGTGCTTTTATTTCACTAATGGACAAATTGGGAGGAGGCTGAGAACAAATATGCTATTAATTATCCAGATGGCTTTTTAATAGAACCTTGGATGATTGCGCAGCCACTAAACATTGTCCAGAAATTTCTTAATAATGCTGGTGAACGAAGCATTCCTTGGGAGAGAATAAAGATACCATTGACTAGGAGGCTAGGTTACGTCAGGTTAGTTTAAGAGATAGCAGACAAAGGGGGTGTGTTGTGTGGAAGGAATGACAGGCCATATCCTCGCTGTCCGGCTCCTCCAGCAATGACAGATTTTCTAATTCGCTGCAGATTCTCATAAAAGTGGGTGGTCAGTCCTGGGGAACCAAACAGTGGACCTATTGACAGTGGGTGGGAGAGATGTAGTTTGGAATTAACCTAGGTTGATTTAATACAGCGGAGAGTATTAGCATCAGCATAAAATTAGGATTAATACATTAAATGTTAGGTCACAGTGTTAAACCCCATTGCTGAAAGACCTACATGGCGTCAGTCAAGGTTCAATACGAGTATTCCTGTCAGTCAGGGCTGTGCTGGAGTGTGCCACGCTTCCACGGCAGGAACAATACATGAAGAAATTAGAACCTGAATACACTTCCATGCTTTCTCTGCAAACAGTAACTTTAAACATTGACATTTTTAATAGATTTATGTTAATGCTAATCTTCCTTTCTCCTGACATCAAAATGGATAAGACAGTAACTGGCTCAGGCTTGCACCAGCTCTCTTGGAACGATCTCACACGAAGAGAAGCAGGTCCTCCTGTTTGCTCTGTGTGCTGCAGTTCATCTCTGCATTCACTTTCACAGAGATTTTTGATAAACCAAAAGCTGCATGGAAAAATTATCCTATCTAGTATTATTGTAGTTCTTCAGGTAAAAGGATTTGAACTCAGAAGGAAGAGAATTTACTCAGCTTAGAGTTTCCCCTGACAGTAATAGGTATTTAAAAAAAAAAAAAAAAAAAAACAAAAAAAACCCCAAAAAACTGTTATAAAATTGGATAATTGCAAAGAGGAACAGCAGTAAACAAACCAGATTTGATACTGTCAAACAAAATAGAGTGAACTAGTTATCCTTTTCTCATTATTTTTCTTTCATTGTCATTCATTCTTTTTACCATGTTTAGGTCTGTCACTCTCAGCAGCATACAATAGTCCTGGTTAACCAGTTCATCTGCTTTAGGCAGGTTTAATGTGTCACTTACTTATAAAAATAGATCTGTGCTTTTTTTCTGTCTTTTCTTTTTTTGACTTGCAGTGAGCACAATAAATGTGGCCTTCACAGGTCAGGAGAAAAATCTCCTAAGGAGTTCTTGATGAAGTGTAAGTATCCTCTTGTGACCACCACAGAGTAGCTATTATTTCTTTTGGGTTTCAGAAGCTGATGTATCCCCAAGTGCCTGCTGTATTTTCAAAGACACATCCCCTTCAGTCTCAGATTTTAGCAGGGCAACTGCAGGGCAAGAGGCTGAAAAAAAGTCATCCCTTGAAACAAGAGATAGTTTTACTACCAGTGTTGCTTGCTCCTCTAGAGTACATTAAGTGCAGGTTGTGTTTTTACTTAAGGAACTCTAGTTGAATAGAAGCGAAAAATGCCCTTCTCCTTGCACTTTTTGCTCATTTTGGTTTTTTATGCTGATATTACAAAGGTAATCATAACACACCTTTGCTCTCTCTTAAGTAACAACAGTCTTTTTGCATCTGGTCCACTCACTACTAAAAGTGCTTTGATGTCAAAATAGCCCCTACTATACTGGCCCTATATGAACAGCATATTCTGTATTTGCACCAGGATATATTACACCCATATGCAGGCATGAAATGGCACCTTCTTCAAAGGACAGATTTTATAGTACAGTTCACTGAAGAATCTCAGACTTAATGAAACATGGGTCCCAAGGAACAGGCTTGATCTGAGCTCCCAGTTGAGCTCTCAGAATCAGTAAATCCTGATTTACTGGCTTTACCAGGAAAAGGATGAAATTCAGTAATTTTACACAGATTAGCCATCTGTGCTAAAATAACCATAATGTTGAGGACCTAGACAGGGAAACTGAGTACATCATGGCTAAACACAATGAAATCCCACATTTTTAGGCAGGTCATAGGATCAGCCTTCAGAAGTAGGTGCAATGTAATTACACGCTGACCCTGCAATGGTGGTTTTACAGGAGTCCCAGCAGTCCACCAGATCTGACACAGCAAGATGCGAAGGTTGTGCATGCCAAAGGCTTCACCTGATGAGGTAACCCAGGGACAATCCCACAGGCACCTGCACTGCTCTTCCCTGACCGTGGCAAAGAGCTTTGCTGGCTTTTAGACATTTAACTCTGATACCTGACAATATTTTCTCATCAGGACTTCAATTTAATTGCAAAATACCAGTGGGATAAAGAGAGATTTCAGAATCAGCCCATACTGCAATGCCATTACTCTTTAGAGAAGTAGGAGGGTCTTTGCTTTCCACTCTAAGGCTGTGAGAGTGTGGTGGTTTAAACCACTTT
>NW_008585889.1:532-11357 GCF_000691845.1 Merops nubicus | reverse complement strand
CCCGGCTCGCCTGCTCCTTGTGCTGCGTAGGATTCCCTGCCGGAAGGGTGGGAAGGGGGCGAGTTCCCTGCCTGGCCACCTCCCTAGGGAATCTGGCATCTCTGGGAGAACATTTTGGTTTTGAGAGAAAATGTACACGAGCAAATGAACGCGTTGAGAGCAGGAGGAGGAATTTTCAGTGTGCGGCTGCCTCTGTTCTGCTCTGTTCTGCTGAAGGACTCCCTTGGCGTGCAGGCAGAATCCCTCTCTTTGTGAGTTCCCCGAGTATGCTTTGTAGCTTGCCCACAAATGCAAATCAGCATGTGGACTGTGCCACCGCAGCCTAGCTTGCTTCCAGTTTCTCTCAGTTCCAGTGCAGAGAAGCCCTACAGCATTTCTGCTGCTTTGTACTGTGGAAAAATTAACTGTACCTAAAACTGTGCTTAATATTGTGGGAATTTTTTTCTGATGTGCCTAAACCACAAACTCCTTTTTGCCCCCAAATTTTGTTTCCACAGAGCAAACAAAAGTATGAAACACTTTTCCTTGGGCTTGCCATCATGAAAGAGGACCTCTGGGCACCCTTCCTGCATAGTCAGGTGTTGTTTTGGACTAAGGAAATAAAGGGGAATAGCTGGGGTTCGATCCAGTTCCTTTCAGTTCAGAGACAAGGGTTCTGACACTAGGTGGTACTGCAGACAAAGGCCAATATTTGCAATCCTTGATGGTTAGGGATCGGCCACTCTAACCCTGGCATCTAATTTGGTCACCTAATTATCAGCTTCAACAGCTCATATTATGCCTGAGATTACTATATTCTACCAGACTAATTTTTCAGAATGTTGTGCTATATGACTTCTATCTTCCTGCAAAATTTGTCTTTGTTATCAGTAAAGATTTCTCAGGTAATCCTTCAGAAATCTCTGAAATTATTTGACATAGTTTAGGGGTAAATCTAACACCAGATGTCACATGCTAATACAAAAAGGCATACACAACAATTTGAGCCTTCTGTATTCAATGCTGAAAACATAGCTCTCATGAGCAACACTGGGAATATTTTCCTGCTTCAGCTGCCCCCTCAACACTTTTCACTATACAGTATGTTTTACAGCTTCATTTAGAGCATGGGGATCCATCTATCAAGGTCTTTTCTGAAGATATTCACCTTTCATTTAACATCAACCTCCACTCTCAGATGGATGAGCCTGTTATTTCCTTGAATTTTCACTCCTGTTTCTCAGTTTGGTTTTTATTTTTGCCTTTCTGTTTCTCTGCAGCTACCTCAGCCTCAGTCACTGATCAGGGTTTTCTATACCTGCTTGTAATGTGCTATGCTTGTTTAGAACCACAGAGTATCACATTTGTTACCTGAGTGTATATAGACTCTTGGACATGGTTTTTGCTAACAAGTGAAGTCCAGAGTGAAACTTCTTTGAATGGTGAAATGTGCCTGATGTCAGAAACAAGGAACTCTATCCTTGAAAAACCTGTAACTAGGTTTTAAACTTTTTTTTTTTTTTCCTGTAGTATCCTGGCTTTTAACAATCAAGGTCTTCACCGTGTTTATTACCACAGAAGTTAAAATCAATGTGCACTAGTTATCACTTCACATGCATCACAATGAGCTGCCTGCTGATCCCATGTGATTCAAAACACTCTTAAAATTTATTTTATTAAAAATGTTTTATGTAGAAGATGACACTGAGGTGGTTACAGCTATACAGCTGGTTTTTTTTTCCAAGAAAAGTATAAGCAACACTACACTATTACATGCATAAAACTGTCATCAGTTGTAGATTTAATGGTGAAAAGATTGATTTTTAAACAAATAAACACATTGACAAGCAACACAAAGAGCAGACAGCACATTTTTGGATACTGTATAAATAAATACAAGAGAACTGCTTTGTTCAGAACATTTAAAAAAATGAGAACACAGTAAAAATGATTTTGTTTTCCCCAAAACAGTAAGCTTTTCAGATTTAGCTTTGCTTAGTTGTATATACACAAGTATGTATACATAAAGATTATCTTGTACTGAGATGAAGTGGAAATATATGAAATTGGGTGGTCTTTTAAAAATTGTCTTTATATTACATAAATATTTTCAACTGAACATATGAAAAAAAAGGATAAATAGAAGTGGTTATAATAAACATATTGCTTCAGTACAAAATTATGTGCTCTACTGTGAGTTGGTTATACTAGAAGATGGAAACACTCAATAGTATCTCCAAATTAATTAGAAAATATTTTTTCCTGGTTTTAATAGTGAAAGGAAAGTGGAGCTAGATGGGGTCAAAGTTCAGACAATTAGGCTGAAGCTTCGGGTTCTTTCATGACCTAATTTCTAACCATGTGAGGCTGCCAGGTGAGGTATAGCTTGAGCTGGTGAGATTTGTGTGGTGAATCCCAAGCATAAGTGACCGATCTAGATATCATTGGTTGTAGACTGGGATTATTAAGTGGTGAGATTTACCCATTAGGGTTCATTTGATTCATCATCTTCAGCTGAGACTTAAACTCACAAATACTTAATAATAAATTATAACTTTACAACTTTTCCAGGTTGCTATGCATTGTGTGAAGAGAAGCTCTTGTGGCAGGTGATTGGAAACATTATCTGAAATCAAATGCAATGTCCCTGAAGGAAAGAACAGAGCAGTGACAGCTGCCACAACCCTTCACAGTGAGCACCCTGCTCTGTGAGCTGATGAGGTAGGGCAGGTGGAACCACAGTTTCAATCCTTCGCTTGGGATGTCCGAGCATTTCTGCTGGTTTGGAGTGCTCTGGGTTTTATTTCCTGAGATCATAGACAGTGTTCATTTTTTTGCATAGATGCAAAGTTTTGGGGAACAGAAACAAGCCACATATAATCATGTAAGACAATCTTTGATATGCTCCAACTATAGCTATTGAGGTCACCTGGATTGTACCTTGATTAGTTTTAGTGCATACATGGTTAATGTCTGCTTTTATATCTATTGCACTCACTTCTTCTTTTCCTTTTATTTAAATGAGATTAAATGTCTCCTAAAATATATGCGGTGGAAAAAAAGTAGCATTTGGAGAAAGAGTTGAGACAGATCATATTAAAACAATTTGACTTAAGCAGCAGATTATAAATAAAATCAATACTGCAAGAGGACAGTGGTCTAATTGCATTTTAATTGCATGACAAAATGCCTACCCCGAATTAATCCCAAACTGTAGTACTAAACTCTGTTTTTATATAAAGAAAAAGCGTTGCAGAGTTATAACTTGAGCTGGCTTCTCTGTGTGCTTCTTGTTCCTGAACAGGTTCTCCACAAGGACACAGCTGAGGAGGACAACCCTGCCAGGTTGAGGCTCCAGCAAGGGCAGTGCTCTTGGTGCCTCAGTGGGGGCATATCAGTTAGAGACAGTCAGACTAACAGCCAAGCTGTTTCTCTAAGGCTTGGCACAGGTACAACATGGTCTATTAGTACATCCTAACAAAGATTTTGTAAAATATTCTGAGTAACAATGACCTTGCTGGGGGCAATACTGCTGGAGTTAGCAACAGTTGGATTGTGATCATTCCTTTTCCCCTGTTTGAGAGATGTCAGGGAGAGCCTGTGCTGCTAGCAGAGTAATTGGAGGAGGCAGCTCTTGAGGAAGCTTCTGGACAAAGCTTGCTCCATCCGCCAGGCAGACTCTTAGACACTATATCTTGGAGCAACTTCTAATTTCTCCATTTGTTAGTCTCTGTGCTGATGGTAGCCTTCTCCTTTCCCCCTCTGATTGCTTTGTAAAGGGCTGAAGAGAGGATTCATGGAAGATGAGCTGGGCCTATCAGTGGTCCTCATCAGGCTCTTCAAACATGGCAGTCGTGTATTTTTGGTTAGTTTTGTCTTCTGCCAGATGGTAAACAGATTTCATATGCTCAGGGGTTTTTTTTTGGATAATGAGCTGTATCTGCTGAATACCCAGTTCTGGTATTACCTATGAAAAAGTACTGTAGTGATGCTTTTTTTTTTTTTCAATGTAAAGCTGAATTTTTTAACATAGCATACTATTACCACGTGAAATAACTGGAGTGCTGTGATATTGATTTTATAAGGAATACAACCATATCTGGATGTTTGAACCACATTTCCTTTGCCATCTTCCAATGTCAACTTCATTTCCTTTTCTCCATTCTATTTTCCTTTAGCACTGGAGAATTCTGATATCTCTTCTGCAAATGTCACACATAAAAGATTTGACCTATTACTAAGGGCCTTCTCCCACAACTTGTTGTTTCCTTGGCGGTTATAAATACATTGCAGAAGATGGTAGACATGCAAATCCATCAGTATATCCTTCAGATATTAAGGACACTTAAGCTGGAGCTGGGCATCATGGCACTGCACTCTGCAAAGTAAAAACTCTGAGGTTCAAAGGCAATTAGGGAGCTCACTCCATTGATTTTAAGTACTGAAATGTCTTAGAGACACTGAGTTTTAGCAAACTAACCTTCATTGACTTTCAATTAGGATCTTCAGAGTTATATCTTGCAAAATGCTGAGTATTCCTAAAATTCAGTGAGCAGCTACAGCTCTCCTTAAAAACAATTGGGTTTGAGGCTGCTCGACACCTTAGAAAACTGCCCAGCACTTTGCTAGGTCAAGCTTTTAAAACATTTCTGTCAGGGTGCTATAATCAGATAGAAAATTCATGGCCACTTTTGGAAATGCTTGCAGATCCTGAATGTGCACAGCTTCAGTAAGGAATATTAAAAGTGGTTCAGTAACAGGAAGATTTTATAATAGATAACCAGACATAATTATTTTATTATGAGGCTTTCCTAAGAGCTTAAAGAAAGCCTTGTTTTTCTCTAACCATTTATTCACAGTTTAAAAGTGATCATTCTTTCTCTCTTAAAGAACCACAGCCTTCCACTGTATAAATGGTGCTTTGAGTGTTACAGAGTATTGACTCCACGTACCATAATACAGCATTATGTCAGTCCAGCTCCCAATGCAACGTTTTTCTACGTTTCTGGTATGAGAAAGATCTTTATGATTTTTTTTTTTTCTATTAGGATATGAAAAAACCTGTGACTCCAATGGCAAAGTTATTTTATCCTACAAGGAATATTTTTTCTTTTGTCAGGCAAATGATCTCATTTAAAAACAAAAAGAACTGAGTCAGTGAGTTGGGAAGAGCCTGACTTTTCATCTTGCTCCCTGAAGTGGACCTCAGAGCTGTGTGTCAGGCATGAAGGCTCCCTGAGTGGAGCAGGGCAGGGGTTAGGCATCGCAGGACAGGGGGCCAGGAAATAGTGTGCTTAGTAGGCTAATGCTTCCAGCTTGTCTGAAGGAGCACAAGAAGTATGAGAAACCAAGAGGATTTAAGAATCTCATCCTCTTTGGAGGACCACTTCTTTTCTTCAGGATTTTGCAAGGGAAAAAAATAAATCTGCACTGCATATAGATAGTTACTGTATTCCTAAACTGTACTGAAGGGCACTCTGAGAATACATCGTTAATGAATATAAGCAAAGGAATGCTTTGTTGTCAGGCATCAGCTTTGTACCAGGCTGCTCATGAGACTCAATTAAATGCTAAAGATCACGGCCAGAAAAATAATTTGAGAAACTTGTAATTAAAAAAAACGAGGTGCATTGACAATATCTTTAGGATTTTGCAATTTTATGATTGTGCATCATCTGCACAGTTTTCAGAACCGCAGCTTTCAGCTAACTGTAGTTTAGACACTTGAGTTTTTCTCAAAGCATTCCAACAGACACCAGACTGTATCAAAGAATTATGGCAGGGAATATTTAAGTTAAAAGTGTATAGTTTGTTTAAAGAAATTACTAATTTGAAAAGGAACATCAAAATATGTTAATATTAAATATTTTAAAATGGATTTTTAATTAATAGTCTATAGATATATTTTTTAAAATTTGAAAATTTTGTTCATTATAGACTTCCAAGTTGCTATATCATTTTTATTGATTCAGTTTTATTAATTTAAAAATACTTAAAGGTGCTTATATCCCAAATTAATGTAGCTTTACACAGACGAAACAGGTGCAACTAGAACAGAAACTACTATTTTAATGCACGTATACAAATAAACATAGCTTTGGACTGTTTTGTTACATTTTCAAACTTCCTAAAGGAATAGAAAATATATTTCCAGCTTCTGTTTCCAT
Source organism: Merops nubicus (assembly GCF_000691845.1). Lineage (NCBI taxonomy): Eukaryota > Metazoa > Chordata > Aves > Coraciiformes > Meropidae > Merops > Merops nubicus. The sequence goes on along the minus strand of NW_008585889.1, from coordinate 5,211 downwards.
TTTCAGCCTGGAGCTTTCATTTACTGTTGGTTTTCACAGTCCTGAAAAATTCTTAATTGTTATCAATATAAATAATATTTCTTCTACATTTTAGTTTATTATGACAGCAATTTTTAAATTGCCAATGATAGTAATTTTTTAAGGTATTTAATTATTCCTTGAATTACTTTGCAGGTGTTCTTTAATTCCTTCTGAATTAGTTCATGACAGATTTCTACATGGTAATCAGTTTGAATATCTAAACTAAGCATTAAAGGAATCCTAACAGGCAGACTTAGCTTTTGGCCATGAATAACTGGAATACATTCAGATAACTTTTGCTGCTCTAAAGGTTATTCTAAATGTCATATTTAAGGAAAGTTTGGTTTGACAATGAGCAGTAAGTGCATAGTAATACAATAGTAGTACTTTTATAGAAGTTAAGGATATTTCAGATGATCTTACTAACATCACTCCAAAATTACATTACTTTGAGAAGTACTGCCTTAATATTAGGTGCATTTTAATAAGAGTCTAACTCAGCTTCTCCATCCCTGCTGGGAATCAAAGAAGCCCCTTTTTTGTGAATTAGTGTTTATATGCCTTCAATAGATTCAGCTTTGGGATAATTAATGACTCACTTGTTCTTTCCAGAACAGTTCAAGTGGGCTTCATGCAGCATGCTGAGCTATTATCCTCTGGTGGGGTCATGCATCACGTCAGCCAGTTAACAGCAGTGGCTGCACAACAGATTTGGAAATGATAAAAACAGAATAGCCCAAACTCTTAGACTCTGCTTGTGAAGGTTTCAGCCTTCTGCAGAGGAACAATTGAAAGATGGTACAATGTACTTACGTTGATAAGTGTATATGCAAATTGACTCCTGATTTATCTGGTTCATCTTCCTTTTCTGAAAAAGATGGTGACTTATGACATAACAATTCTGTTCACTGAATGGGTTGCCCAGGGAGGTGGTTGAGGCCCCATCCCTGGGGGTCTTTAAGGCCAGGCTGGATGAGGCTCTGGGCAGCCTGATCTAGTGGGAGGTGTCCCTGCTCATGGGAGAGGGGTTGGAACTGGGTGATCCTTGTGGTCCCTTCCAACCCTGACAGATTCTGATTTTGATTCTGACTTTGTTTTTGCAGAGGACTTAGTAATGTTGGCTTGATGGTTGGACTTGATGATCTTGGAGGTCTCTTCCAACCTAAAGGATTCTATGATTCTATGTTTCTATGATTATATTTATAATCATCTTATGAAGACTTACAAACATGTGGCACATGATTCTAAATTCCTACCCAACAGGTGAAGTGGGTGAGAAAAAACTTTCTGCTATTGCAAGTCTGCTGTTATTTATGTGTGGGTTTCATGGGTAAGGAAGGCGCTGTAAAGGGAGATAGGAAAACTCCTTCTGTTTAGTCCCTCATTGTTATGGTGTGCCTGGATGGAGAAAATATGCACAGCCATCTAGTTCCCCCTTCTTTCTTCTGCCATTCAGCTGCTGACTGTATTTTATCCTGTTGGTTATCAATGGTATCACTGAGAGGGTCTACATAGTGATCAGGGTCCCTTTGTGGGATGTTATATATACACAAACTAAAACCATGGTCTATGCTCAGATAACCATGTAGACCGTGTTAACAAATGTACCTGCAGCTTCAAATGGAGTTCTTTGTAGGGGTGGTGGTGTGACACCCCCTGTATTTGTCTCTCCATCAGTGGGTTTCTCTTCTATCCATTAAGGTCTTTCTGAAAGAAAATCTCTTACAAACACCTGAAGTATGCATTCATTAGAGAGTTTGTATAACTGCTCTTTCTCCTCCTCACTGGGATCCCATTCCCTTTTCCAAGAGCTGTCTTCCAGGCTTTTCTTTCTCAGAGGTTCCTCCTAACTGCTACTACCAAGCCACATCACCCTCTTTGTCTCTCCTTGGACAGCTACCTTTTCTACATAGACCTTGCAGTCTCCTCTCCTCTCTCCTCTCCTCTCCTCTCCTCTCCTCTCCTCTCCTCTCCCTCAGATTTCAGCTATTTGCAATCTCATTCTTTAGACCTCAGCTGGGAATTCATTTAGGGATCAATGGGATTATTTCATACAAGCCCATGCTTTAATTTCTCTACAGATACTAGAAAAACAACATGTGAGGCAGGACTGGTTTTCTAAGGAGCAGGTACAAATAGATGTACAGAAATGCCTTTAAGCTTTAGCTCTAACTCTTTCATAATCCTTTTCTGACAATATTTTACATTTTTTTAGGAAAAGTTTTCATGTCTCTGCCTTCTCCCCTTTCTCCTTAATTTCCTCGAGTGACAAGAAAAGGAAGGGAAGGACACTGCATCTGTAACAGTGGAAATTATTTATGAACCTTCTGAGCAAAAGTATATCAGACTTCAACAATATACTATCCCCAAAGACTTTTTTTCCCAGGCACTTCAGGCCCAAGTCTCTGATAGACTCACTGATTTTCCCTGTAGGATGTTCTCTGACACATCTTGTTGGGCTGAACAGAAGATCAGCCTCGGTGCAGTGAATTCTTCCAGACCAGTCATCGGCAAGCAGCAAAACCTACGCACGCAGGCTCCATTTACACCTGTTTAAGGCAGTGACTGAAAATGTTTAAATAGCTGTTCAGATTGCTCACTGTCTTAGCTACTGTGAGAAATACGATAAATGCGTGCATTTACTGATCTGCTCTGTAACAAAGCTCACAGAATAGTCTGCCAGCAGAAGAGCAATTTAACTGGAAGGCTGCTGCCAGCAACATCAAATACATGCTCTTCTTTTAAACCACTGAGATCAATAATGTACATCTGATGGCAGAATGGAATCAGTGTCCTGAGCTGAGCCTGCACTGTTCATTTCATCTCACCAAACCTCATCTTTGACTCATCAGCAGAAGTTGTCTTCCCGTGTTGGATTACCGGCGGTAGCAATTTTTTAGCATATGTGATGTAGTCAGCATTCACAGAGGGTTAGGGTGACATACCAAACACAATTTATTTAAGCCAAGATTTGAATAAAGGTTTTGATGGAAAAAGTATCTTGTATTAAAATGATAAGCTACAAATCTTTCAATGTAAACCATTTAGAAGCCAGCATGTGATCACGAATGGTTCATCTAGGAGCAGAACATCTTAAATAACTCCTTTTGAGAGGCACACTTGAGACTAACAGTTGTTTCATGCATCACATTCTTACATTTACTCTGCACCTGGAGACAGTGCACATTTGTTGATGTATTTTATTTTGGCAATATCATTGTGATTATGCTTTTGTGTAACATAACACATGGTGAAGCAGAATAAATACATCCTTCATCCTTGTTATGAATCTTCTCTCTGTCTCTTTGAATGTGCTATCAGTGCAAAACAGACATCTCTTTACTCTTTTCCTCTATATTCATCATACAGTGCTATAGTAACTAATGGCCAGGCCATTTAGATTAAATAGAAAAAAGGAAGTTACTTGAATCATATGATATCATAATGCTTTCAGTTATTATATGTTCAGTAGATGTAAAAGTGATTGAAAGCACAGAGGAATGGCTGATTACCAGGGTTTCTTTTGTACTCATTACAATGAAATGACTGCTTCTGGTATATCATTTGACCTAGATGCAGATATGCAAAATAATTAGTAAGAATTATGTCCTGAAGTGTTTACTTCTTCCCATTGACTATAAAGGTACACTAATGGAAGTAATTCAGATTTAAATAACACCAATGCTAATGATAATACTGATACTAATAAATATTTTTCAAAATGGCATTCTGTTGCCTAATATTAGGTGTTGAATATCATCTCAGGGGTCCCAGACATCCCCATCTCCAGTTGCTAGTGAATAAAGATAGAAGCCTCTAGTGGGTTATTCCTGCTAACTTTTGTAGACAACTTAAATATCCTAGAAGATCTCAAATGGCTCTAGACACCCACATTTAGATACCTGAGTTACTTCTCAGACATCTACAATGATGTGGATGAATTCTACCCACAACGGTCAACATTATCTTTTGGGGGTTAAACCAGTTGCCTCAGACAGACTTTTACCTTAGAATTAAATGGGCAGTAGGATCTAGCTCTCCATTCAAATAATGGACCACCATTACATAATGAAGCCAGCTGTTTAGGGATTGATTTTGTTAGCACACAACAAAATATCAGGTGCAATACCGTTGAAGTTAGTTTAACTACAGCAGTAGTGGCTGGTATGAAGTCAGAACCCACAGAAGATAGTCACAACTCCAGTGATAAAATGCAAATTCCTTTCTGTGAGTGTACAGAAGTTTATGACTTACTATTTGTTAGTCCAGAGCAATGGTCCATGAATATTACACATTTAAAAAAACCCAAACCACTACTGTTACTACTGTTCTCATAAAACCCCTTAGTTGATCAAGTATGTTTAATGATTTACTTTTATTTCATAGCTGTGATTCCATATTGTTATTTACACGACATATCACAGAATCACAGAATGTTAGGGGTTGGAAGGGACCTCTGGAAATCATTGGGCCCAACCCCAGTGCCAGAACAAGACCGTCTAGTCTAGGGCAGGTCACACAGGAACGCAGCCAGATGAGTCTTAAAAGTCTCCAAGGTAGGAGACTCCACAGCCTCCCTGGAGAGCCTGTTCCAGTGCTCTGTGACCCTTACAGTAAAGAAGTTCTTCCTCATGTTGAGGTGGAACTTCCTCTGCTCC
>NW_008585889.1:0-224 GCF_000691845.1 Merops nubicus | reverse complement strand
AGGCTGAGCGTTCTTCAGAAGCTCATATTAATCAGATTACTTGTGAAACAGCCTTAGTATCATCTCAATGATCTTTATAGGTATTGAATCGGCTTGGGGTCCAAACAGAACCCAGCACGTGGCTGCAAGGAGAGGAGGCTGCGGCCTTTGCGCTCACTGAAGGGGGAGGGACGGAGGGAAAAAAAACCCCAAACAAACACAAACACAACAACACAAACAAATTA
>NW_008585888.1:7344-17747 GCF_000691845.1 Merops nubicus | reverse complement strand
GAGCCGCATGTTGGGCGGGGGTACGTTTGAAAGCCCTGGAGGCTCTCGGTGTTATCTGTTGCACCTGAACTGGTAGCAACCGATTTAATTGTTGCATAGGATTCTGCTTTGTAATGTTAAGCTGGGATGTTTTTCTTGCTTATTATACAAATATAGATATACTGTCTTTCAGAGCGGAGCTTTGATAGCTGGATGGTTTCTGTGCGTGAATATCCAACCAGTACACATTTTAGCAACGAATCCAGCCTTTGGCAGTATCTCTGTGTATTATGAAACTGAAGTATACTGGGAAACCAGCCTGTAAAACTGCATCCTGCAAATATTGTTACATTTTTAGATCTTTTTATACTTGTGTATATATATATGTGTCTATATTTTTACATGGATTTGAAATTTCTGTTTTTTACGTGTGTGCTTGTTGTGACACTTCTCATGGTTATGCACATGAACAGATATTTTCATGCAATTCCATGAGGATTCAGGTACTTAAAGCAGAACAGACATTACATTTCACACAAACTTTGTTGGAAACTTGATGTCTGCATTACAGGCAGGGAACAGTTTTGAAACTTGTTTCCAAAGAAAATTTTGTATCGGATACATTAAGCTTGCTGTTTTACTGTGTCAAATGGACTGTGTGCAAGGACCTTCTGAATTTTTTGCTCTCTGCCTCAGAAAGTTCCACAGAAAGCTTAGCAACTCTTCTGCTGCCCTCCTCTCATGGAAAAAAAAGCATGATGTTTGTACATGGTTTACAGATTAAAGACATTCAGATTGTGGAAAAACTTCTGATGATGAACATGGCCTTCCTGTCACTAACTGACTTATCTTCTGTAAAATCACGCTCCAGATACAGAAGCTAAAAAAGCAAAAACTGAAGAAAATGAATCTGTGGAGGTAGAAGATGAAGATAAGCAGGATTCTGGAGAGAAGGAAGTGGAAGAGGAGGAGGAGGATGAAGTACCAAGTTTACCATCAGGTTTAACAGGTATCTCGTGTTCTCTTTTTCATACATGTGCAACAAGTCAGGGTATAACACTTACTCAGAGCAAGTTGCTGTTTTCTGACTAGCTTTTTAAGTGCTTGAATACAGGTGACCTGACACTGGTATCTGTACAGCTTTTACTCAGTTACTGTTCTTTGAAATTTGCATTATATACACGCTCCTGTTAGTCTTAAAATTACTGATGAAAATCTGTCTCAAAACATATCCCCAACTGTAGAGGAAGAAGTCAGGGAAGAGCAAGATGGAGATGTAGGACTGGTAAATTTTGCCAGCAGAAGGTGTGCACTCATGTGCGTTTTTTGCAGCTCTGTGTAATATTCTTAGGAACATTAATACAGAATATTTGTCAATGTCATTGGATTTTATGGTAGAAAGGAGTAAGAAACATCTTTTGCATTGATTTTTTTCCATCTAGGTCAACTTTTACTGGGTAATCTCAGAACAGGTGGAATTGAAGAAATAAGTTTGAATATTTTTGTTAATTCCCCCCTCCAGGTGCTTTTGAAGACAATTCTTTTACTTCCTTGGCTGGTATTGTCAGTGAGAATACACTGAAAGGCATAAATGACATGGGTTTTACCCATATGACTGAAATTCAGCATAAAAGCATTAGGCCACTTCTGGAAGGCAGGTAAGAAATAGGCCTTCTTAACATTGTATTGACCCCAAATGTTGTGTGCATGTTGCTGGGAACCTAAATACATAAAGTACAAGTTAACAAAGTGTATCTGTGTTGCAGGTGAGCAAATACTTGGGGTAAGCTCATGGAAACTGTGTTGCATTTGGCTTTGAAAGCAGGGAGGTGTGTTTTCATGAGTCTTGTCAGTGTGTCTCGGACACTGCCTCATGCTGTCACTAGAGACATGGTGACGGGTTGCCGTGGGCCTCATCAGCCACCAAGCTCTTAATACCAACTCTGCTGGTTTCCTTTTAGCCCTGTTTCATTTTTACTTCATCAGTGTTCAAAACAGGATTGTTCTTTTTTCTGAAGAATCAGCTAAGCCCTTTTTTTTCTAACTTTGCTGCATACAGGGATATTTTAGCAGCTGCGAAAACGGGCAGTGGCAAAACCCTTGCGTTTCTCATCCCTGCAATAGAGCTCATCTACAAGCTAAAATTCATGCCTAGAAATGGTAAGTCTCTGTTTCACAGCTGGATTTGACTGTGATGCAGCTGTTTAGGGAGGTGAGCGGGACAGGGACTGAACAGGTCGTGACTTGTCCCACTGATGTGTTTTTTAGGAACAGGTGTCATTATTCTTTCTCCTACTCGAGAGCTTGCTATGCAAACCTATGGGGTTCTTAAAGAACTTATGAATCACCATGTTCACACCTATGGCCTGATAATGGGGGGCAGTAACAGGTCAGCAGAAGCACAGAAGCTTGGAAATGGAATCAATATCATTGTAGCAACACCGGGAAGACTGCTGGATCATATGCAGGTAGGTAAAATATTGATGTCTAATCTGTGTTATTAAAACACAGTAAAATTCCTGTTCCTGTCTGATTCTGAATTCGTTCATCTTCTAGAACACTCCAGGTTTCATGTATAAGAACTTGCAGTGTTTGGTAATTGATGAGGCAGATCGTATCTTGGAGGTTGGATTTGAAGAAGAAATGAAACAGATCATAAAGCTTCTACCAAGTAAGAAAAAAAAGATTCGGTCTTTCCTGGAAATCACTTGACTAACATTATGTGTTTTTTATAACTCAGTTATTGTAGGAGAAGTCATTAATTTTTATAGTTCTCATTGTCTTTTTTTTCTGATAGCTAGTATATATTACTTTATTTAACATCACGTATCTGAAGGACAGTTTTCATTTGTACTTCAGGGTTATAATTCTGTTCGTGTAAGTTCCTTTTAATTTAATATCTACATTCTCTTATACATCTTGCTCTGCCTATTTATTTCCTACAATTCATTATTTCCTAGTAAGGCTTAAATGTAAGGAAAAAGGTCTTCTGATTTGCAGTTTGCATTTTCTTCATACCTCCAAGAACAGTGTCTTAAGGATGCTTAAGTATTTACCTTAAAATTTTCTTTTCCTAAATTTTCATTCAGTTATTCCTTGCAATTGAGGTGCTAAAAACATTCTCAGAGTCAACAAAGCTCTCCCTTTTATTCTCAAAACACAGGGGGAAAAAAAACCCCCACGGAAATAGTATTTAAAAAGCAGTGATAAATATTTTGAGGTTCCATTTTTTAAATATTAAAATTCAGATCTCCACTTTAAAAATACAGATACAGAAATCCAATAAATAACATCTTGTGAGGAATGTTAGTCCAGAAGATACACTGTTCATTGAGTTTGCAAGACAAACAGTAACAATGCACTTCAGTCTCGATATGTTTTTTCTTGTACAATCTTTAGTATGATTCCTTGGGTTGTTTTGGTGTTTTGTTTTTTTTTTTTTTTATTTTAAATATTAATGGGGATTAAATTTTATTTATAGTTAGAATTACAAGGTCAGTCTCTATTTAAGTCATTTGGGTTTTGTCTAAATTAGAGTGCAAATGATTATTAATATTTTCCCAGAGAGAGAGAATACTGTGTTTTGACAGTAGTTGTGATTTTGGGGGTGAGGGCAGCCTAAGTAAACATCTTGTGTAATCCATAATGCAACTGCACCTGTCTTTGTCAGGAGCAGTATGTGTAAATTAGAATTTAACTGAAAAGGGTAGAAGACTTGCTCAGGGAAGTTTGCAGTTAGATATTTTATGGACTTGCTGTTTGAATTCCTCTTTAAAAAATGAAGCTGTCTTTTAAAATAAATATTTTTTCAGAGCGCAGGCAGACAATGCTTTTTTCTGCTACACAAACCAGAAAGGTTGAAGATCTGGCAAAGATCTCTCTGAAGAAAGAGCCACTGTATGTTGGGGTTGATGATAACAAGGAAACAGCAACAGTAGATGGTCTTGAACAGGTAAGATGCAAATGTTGCTAAAAGGGTTAGGATTTGTGGACATATCAAGCCCTACGTGGTTTTAACTGGCTTGTACACACACTGTCTTAAAGGGCGTTTACCATCTTAACAGGCAAAAGCCATCAGTTGCCTAAAGGGCTTTTTTCAGTCTTCTGACTATAGTAAGTTACATGCATCTAGTCAATATTTGCAGGTTAGATCACATAAAACCTCATGAAATAGCAATATAGTTACTTACACTTGTCTCTGCCTATCTATATTGCACACTTAAGCTCCCATTGTGTTTCTTTGTTTTCCACAGTACTGACTAGAAATACATATTTCATTGTTGCTGCTCCAGATAATAGCTAAATGGAGCTGGAGGGCAGTTTGTGTTTGTGCAGCTGACATAACTGTTGTTATAAAATTAACTGTAGCTATATGTTACCTTAAAAGAGTAAACAAGTAGCAAGTAATTCCATAAAATAAAATTCTTGAAATCATAAAATGTAAGAACCCTGTTCAGGCTTTTTCATGCCTAACATCAGTAATTCAAAGTTCTTGAAATGATTTTTTATTGTATAAACTGATTGCACTTCACTGAACTTATACTGGACCATTAATTAAAAATTACTTCTTCATATTTCAAGTTAGTACAGTAAGTTTCTTGCCAAGTTCATCATGTTTAGGAGATCCATATACCAATGTGAAGGACAGACAATAAATTGAAGGCTTGGTCCAACACAGCTGGAAAAATGAACTATTTGGCATATTTGTTTCACAACATAACATTTCCCTCATTTAATTGTATTGCTCAAACAAAAGTTTGTTCCATACTGAGTCATGTAACAATACTTTAAAATTTTCCAGGGGTACGTAGTGTGTCCATCTGAAAAAAGATTCCTTCTGCTCTTCACATTCCTCAAGAAGAACCGGAAGAAGAAACTAATGGTGTTTTTTTCCTCATGTATGTCAGTGAAGTACCACTATGAATTACTCAACTACATTGATCTGCCTGTTTTGGCCATTCATGTAAGTGTTTTAATCATGGATTTTTTTTTTTTCAATTAATCTATAGTCTCTGTAAGTTGTTATTGACCTTGCATTTGCCTTCCTTATTTCAGTCCAGTTTCTAATAAAGAGGCACTTCTCCTCAAACTGCTGATGATCTTCCTTAGTCTGTAGAGGAAGGAGATAAAGCAAAGACCATGTGATAACAACCTTGCAATATTGTTAATCTTGCTGTTTTCCAAAGCAGGGCTGAACACCAATACTAACCTGTGCCCTGTGTATACAAATCTTTCTCCTTTCTTCCAACGGGTTGCCTTTTGCAAGCACTAAAACTCAGTTTGTGGGGCAAAGCTCTTGACAGAAGAATCCAAGCCTTCTGGTCCCTGAAATGTTATGTGCTTTTTCTAAGGCAAGGGTGATGCTTACTTTTACTACACCAGTTCTTACCATTTGGATAAGGTTTTTAAATTTTTTGTTAAAACCACAAAATGCATAGTTCAGGAGAGAGAATTGACTGAAAGTGTGAAACAGGTACAACTGACCACAAATGTCTGTTTTTATTTTGTTCTTTTGGGGATTTTTTTTCTGTACTTTGATAGAACTGTTACAAGTATGGGTTTTGTTGGGTTGGTTTTTGAACCTATAATCTGTGTAACATGATGCTGGACTTGCAAATATCCTTTTTCTGAACTTCAGGCCCTCCTGAAAAGAATGCATACACAACCAAATTTTTAATGTTCTTGGAAGGTAGCAAGATAACCTCTGAAATACCACTTCATGTAGCCCTGTGCTGTTGGCTGTGATAGCAGTGTTTCTTCACTGTGAAACAGTCCTGCTTGCTCTGTACAAATCCATGATATGGAAAGATTCCCCAAATTATTTTCTGGTTTTGGCAGGGATATATAGTATGTGAAGTGGGAAATGAGGTTCAAGCTTACAAGCTGGCAGACTTTATTTTGGGTTTATTTAGTTGGTATTTCATCCTTAATGTGTTTCCTTTTAGGGAAAACAGAAACAAACCAAACGTACTACAACATTTTTCCAGTTCTGTAATGCAGAATCTGGAATACTGTTGTGCACCGACGTAGCTGCCAGAGGATTGGATATTCCTGAAGTTGACTGGATTGTCCAGTATGACCCTCCAGATGATCCAAAGGTAAGTTCAAGAAATACAAAAACTTCACAGCAATGATTCAAATGACACATGTCATTGGAAAGAGAAGCTGAAACTGCTGCTTGACAGAGGTCAGGATTCAGCCATGTTCAGATCTAGCCACTGTTTTTTTCTGCTTCACTTCACCAGCTCCTAGGAGATGCTGCACCTAGCTCAGACCTTCGTTATCTTTTTGGAGAGTTGCTTTTAAAAACATTATTCTTTGTGCTGTTAAATCAATTTAGAATGTCATCAGCTAAACAAACACTTACCAGGAAGAGTATGAGTTTATGTATGCGTCCCTGAGTCTCCAAATAGCTTTTCCAGTGACAATTAGATTTTTATTTAAGTCAGTCGTCTTATTTGAGTAAATGACCAGTGTAAACAAGCAAAACTCAAACTCAGAAGTTTTGACAAATACAAACAGCAAATACACAAAAAGCAGAGTTTAATTTTCAGTTACAACAGACTGAGGTTTTTTCCCTTTCTGCAATAACAGGTAAAATACTTTTAGTCAGGGGTTCTGCCTCAGCCTAATGCTGATGCTTCACATCTTCAGCACTTGGTTACCTTCATCCATCTGTCAGTGCTAAGAAAAAGTCTTGAAAAATAAGGAATGATGCATTACACTATATTAATGTTACATTTGGGGCGGGGGGACGTTGTGAACCTGTTTGATTATTACCTGTTTGAAAGACTGATTGGACTTGCTGTTTCTCTTCTTTCCAAAAGGAATATATTCATCGTGTTGGTAGAACTGCCAGAGGCATAAATGGCAGAGGACATGCTCTGCTCATTTTACGACCAGAGGAATTGGGCTTTCTTCGGTACCTAAAACAAGCCAGGGTATTTTATTTTATTTTTCTGTTGTTTTATTTAACTGAACACATGACTTGAAAGTCAGCAGCATGAAGCTAAATATTGAGTGTATTTGTAGTTGCTTTGCAACTGTGTAAGTTGTGCTGCTTAAATAATAAATATATTTCCTAAGACCTCTCTGTGGAAGGATACTGGGAATTTGACCATCCAGAGGAAATTAAAACCTGGATGTTGCTTGTGCAGTTTTTATTTGTTCTATTCAGAGTCAATTGCATTTTGTTCAATTCCAGAAGAAATGTAGCCTTCTTCTAAATTTAATCATTTTAATATGATAGAATTGCACATAGTTTCATAGTTGGTCTCCTTATGGGCTTGTTTACAGAGTCTTGCCACTTGGAACTGAAGTGGTGTAGCTTCTAAAGTTAAAAGCTGAAGTGGTAAAAATGTCATACTGAGAGCATCTTCATAGTGATAATATTGGCATGTTGATGTAAAAGCACTTCACAGTTAGAGCTCTGGTGTTTAAAAACAAATTTACTGTTATCTAGGTCTTTTTCTATTGTCTTAGGTCTTAAACACATTCGCTTTTTATACAGTATAAATAATTTGGTATTTTAATTTTTTTTTTTTTTAAGGTACCACTAAGTGAATTTGAATTTTCGTGGTCAAAAATTTCAGACATCCAGTCTCAGGTATGAAACTACTTAATATTACAACTACTCTGTATAATCATTTACATGGAGAATGTTAGTCTATAATGACTGCAGTTTTAAAATGTGTACTTGTATGGAAGAGCTCCTGTAGGTGAGTACTATGCAGTAAATGCTGCCATATTGTCCCTTGGTGACCGTAAAGTAATAAAATGTTTAGAAATTAAAGATCAGTTTTCATAACTAGTGCTAATTTGTCATTATACAGTATGAATTTGCTTGTAAGAATTGTGTTTTTGCAGTGTAGGTAGTTCTGTAGATGTGAATTTCTATTGTTAGTTTGCAGAACTAGACAGTAGAAACTAATCTTTCAATAAGACTTCTGTAAAGCTTCTTTGCAGTAACTTAAATTTAAAATAGTAGGCACAAGCAGTGAAGATACTTCTTAGAAAAAGATGTTCCTAGGAAGGAATAACTAGGAAGTAATGATGTCTAACTTATTTTTAGTATGCTGAATTAGTGTATGCTAAACTTCAAATGAGATGCTTGGATGTAGAGTATTGGAAACTCTTAGCCTGCAACAAATAAAATGTCTGTCTACACTTGCACATCTGCATTCTTTTCTTAGAATTAATATTGCTTATTTTATAATGCACCATAACAGATAAGACTACATAGAGAATGGCATGGAGTGGTACAGTTCAGATGTCTGACTTAAAAGTATACTCTCATTGTCCATTCATCCTCAATACACAGAGTTCTGTGGTATGGCTGCAGTTTATACTCCTTCCTAACCAACTGGTTTTTAGTATTTCTGAAAATTTCCATATTGTTGAGGCCTTGTACTGTAATTTAGTTTCAGGCTGGTTTTTCCCTTTATTAGTTCATAAAAGCACTCTGATATTTGTATGTGCACTCTGCTGTCACAGAGCAGTTTTGCTGAAGTGAATAGTGAATGTCACTGCAGCTCACACAGTAAATAATCTGGTTGAATATCATTGATACACTTGTTACAGCTATAATTGGGTATGTCTTTTTGGTTTTTTATCCCTCTCACCAGCTGGAAAAACTGATTGAGAAGAACTACTTCCTTCACAAGTCAGCCCAGGAAGCATACAAAGCTTACATTAGAGCTTATGACTCCCATTCTCTGAAGCAGATCTATGATGTCAATAACTTGGATCTTCCCAAAGTCAGCCTTTCGTTTGGTTTTAAAGTTCCTCCCTTCGTTGACCTCAGTATCCTTTTACTGCAGTGGTTCAAAGCTCAGTTTGTGTGTTATGTTAAGTGTAACTTACTGAAGTGCCTATACTACTTCACATGCTGATTTTTTTTTTTTTTCTTATTGCTATTAACCACATAAATGCATCATGCTCCAACAATAGTATATTAAAGGAAATGTTACATAGCAAATAGTAAAACTGGAATAATTGCCTTTGCCTACAAGCATGTAAAAAGGAACCTTTCAAATTTAACCCTTACAATACCTAAAAAAGCAAAATCACTCCTTTTTAAGTTCTTTAACCAACAAAATTCTAGATGTGAACAGCAACCATGGCAGAAGACTGCAGAAAAGAGGTGGAGGTGGGGGATTTGGTTACCAGAAATCAAAGAGTGTCCACAAAGCTAAAATCTTCAAACACATTAGCAAGAAATCGGACGGTCGACAGTTTTCTCGTTAATCATACCTTCATTAAAGTGGCTTGTGGCATAGGGATAGATAACCTTCATCAAAACCATCTAGCAGTTACTTCCAATTTAAACTGCTCCTCTTCATATTTTTAAGGGTCTTTATGGTTTTGCTTCTGGGAACATCTTCTATCTTTTAGTTCACAAAGACTGCTTGGAAAGGAGCCTGAGGATAGAAAGGCAGAATATGGCCAGCTAATTTTTCTATACTTGTAAGGAAGAAGATAGTTAAATATTATTAAGTCAATACTAGAGAAAGTTATCTATTAAAGAAAAAAGTAACTTCATATTTTGTAGAAGAATTTGTTCTACATTTACCCTTTTTTCTATCCACACCTCTGAAAATTTTAAGGGCAGATTACAGTATGATATTAAAAATAAAAAACATGCTCTAGGAATCACTGAAAGGCTTTTTAGTGCTATGGAACTCTGCTTTGTCCATCAAATATGTTGAAGATTTTTTTACAACACAACATACCTATGAATAATTAAGGCTGTGATTATTTCCAGTCATGGTATCTGTGTAAAAAGTATAGTGTCCATGCTATAAAAAAAATTGGAGCACTTCTGGGTCATGCTTCATACTGTTTCTTTTAATGCTGTGATAAAATGGTAACATTCTGCTGAAGTGTTTGGTTTTCCTTCATTTGTTTTTTAAATCTGAATTTATCTATCTGGTAACGTCTAGTGTACTCTTACAAATATTCAAAGAAAATTAAGAAACACAGCTTCCATAAGCTGAAACAGATGTTTTTCAAAACGTTCCATGACTTTGATTTGAGAGTTTTTGCATTTGTATCCTGTGCGATGCTTTTTTAGTCTTAGTTTATCAGATCAGTGATGGACAAAATTAGACATTACCACAGAATTGAAGGAGCAGAGAGACTCAAAAAGTGAAAAAGTGAAATGGGGTATAAATAGACTAGAAGGATATTTGGAAGAAGAAATCTAAAAGACTGAAATGGAAGAGGGTGGAGTGCATACTGCAAACAGAACAAACATGGTACAAAAAGTACATGTACACAAAAAGTACACAATGCACAAGTTGGACAGGAGTAACTATTACATACATGATTTTCCTATCTCTCTATTTCTACCATTGTATTGTTCTGAGAATAGTTTATATTTTAATAGTTTATATTTATTATAGAAGTATTTAAAAAATATACAC
>NW_008585888.1:0-7313 GCF_000691845.1 Merops nubicus | reverse complement strand
GGAAAGACCAAAATATCACAGAATCCAGAAATCTAGGCCCTGTGTGGTTACAGTAAAACAGCTTTTAGTTCACATCTGAAACTTAACCCAGGACCAATTATGAATGCAAAAGCATATGTAGTTATTCCAATATAAAATGGACTGTTATTCCTTATGTCTTTTCAAGTAGCATGTCAGATTTGAAACTATGATATGTGCATTCAAGTATTGCAGAAAAACTTTTGGCCAACTTTCTTTTCAGCCTTAAAGAAACCAGATCATTTTGGAGGGAAACAGTATGACCATTCTGTTGCTCTACCATTCAGAACTGAGTGTTGCATTTTTTCCCTCTTTGGCAAAACTGCTGACTTGAAGACCTTATGGACCTTTCAAGCCTCTTCATTAATACTGATGAGATATTAAGAATATCTGGGATGTCAAAATATTTAAGTAGATTAATTTTGCTACTAGGATTTGAGTGTTTCATGCTTTCAGGGTTGCAATGGGAACACAGAATCTTCTCTGAAGGGTAAGCAATACTAAGTACATGAGCCTGGCTCATTGAGTTTTAATCTTTGATTCTGGGTTTGCTTACATGTTTATAAATAACAGATGTCAAAATAGTTCTCATGATTGTTAATTAATAGCACATTTGAAGAATTATCTCAGATCTATAGCATCATGTGGTTGAAGCGATCTTTCTACACCTGCAAGCTGTACAGTTAAAGTATGGGAATTAACTTACATTAAAGTGAAATTAACTCCAAGGGACTCATTAGATGAACTGTAAAATTAAGTACTTGGAAAGAGATACAAGCAAAGCTGCAGTAAACCACTGTAAAGATCAGAGTGTGGTTATGTGGGTACAAGCAGTGTGAATGAAGTAGTGTTGAGTACTCGTTTGGAAGAGGAAAAAATCTGAGACGATGGGCACCGACCACAACAGCACATCAGAATTCCTGCCACTCCTCCAGGTAAGCAGAAATGTGCTTCACAGAGAACTGCTTTTCTTTCTGGCCCTCCTCGTTCTGGGAGCAGAAGGCTGACTGCTTTCCCGGCAGCCAGATACCCTCTGGCGCCAACTAACTTCTTTAGAGTTGAGGCAGTGTCAATTTCTTAAGTCTGATAGGAGAACTACTGAAAAATATGGGCTTGGCACAATTCTGCATGACTGCCCTGGTATATTTGGGTTGCATTTTCCTACATCCCCTAATACAAAGAAATCTTTGAAACAATCTCATCCATGAGAGGAAAAGACTGGATGATATTGCTCTAGAGTAGTACTGTCTTACCCTAAAAAAAAAAAATTAAATTAAATTAACACTATTACTTAAGCATTGTGGATGTATAATAGCTTCAAAGTCTGTAGTAACTACATAGGCTGCTATTCCACACTAATTTCCTGATGAAACAGAAGATAAATTCCTGAGCTGAAACTAAGTGGGAATTGAAAGAGAAAGGCTTCAGCTTCCTGGCTTGTGCAGATGCAGTTAACTTTCTCTTTATGGAATCATAAATGAAAAATAGTTTCTGATGAAATATCTGTGTGTTTCAGGCAGAATCTATTCTACTATGGTATTGCAAGAAGTTTTAAAAGGTTGTTGAACTGATTGGAAATCTAACGTTTCCTTTGCAACCTGGCCTGCTATCAATCTTGTGAGCAGTTAATAGACCTCAGCCATCAGGCTCTCAAGGCTTGTCTCATAACAGTGACTGATAGGCTGGGGACTAATACTGTGTGCTGTGAGAAATTGCCTCCTTCCTCTGAGAACCTTGACAAAGAATTGGACTCTTTAAACCACTTAAGGGGGTGATCAAAACTGTCCTGCTTGAACTGGAAGATTTTTTTTTGACAGTTCTTGGAAGAGGCCCTTAAAGGAGAATTCCATTGCTGAGCTACTGCTCATAATCATGAAAAATCTTGTCATCGTATGAGTTTCCTGTGCCATAACCCTGTGGAGACAGAGGGGCACAAACTAGTCAAAGTGGTGCCATCAAATTTTTCAGGGTGAATGTCACAGGTAGAGGGCACATTTATTGGTACTGTAGAGCATGAATACCTGAACTGGGTAAGATATTACCTACTTAGGTCTGCTGTAAATATGAAGTATGTTTATATTTTGGCAGTAATTAGCCTTTTTATTCCACCTATGACTCAATTTAAGGAAGTTACCAAAGATTCAGATGCTCATAATGATTTCCTTTCATGTCAGTGTTCTAAGGCTGTGGGAAGGAAGCTCTCATAGGAAGGATGAAAAGGACTAGGGGATTAAAAGAAGGTATCATTTAGTAGAGGTCTCCAGTTTCTTCCACTGTGAAGGAAGGTGGGTACTGACTGGATATAGCACAGGTCTGTGAGTTTTCTTTTTAGTTCTGGTTAGCCCTGTTCAGGAGATAGTTGGCCAGTTACTTCAAACCACCCAAAACTTACAAGGGATTTTACAGAGATCTAAACACCTAACAATTAGAAAACAGACAGTTATTAACCCTTAAAAGGTGGGTTGCTTTATGTTTTGTTGGTTTGCTTGTTTTTCCAAACTATAAGAACAATGCTGAAAGAAGCCAGAAGCAGAAAGAGATAACTGGCTAGGCCTGCAGAGTAAGATCTGTCTGTGCTCTTGACTTTTGCTCTACTAGCTTGATTTCTCAGGATTTTAGCTGCTTGGCTTGACAGGAGAAATTCATGCAACTGTTTCTGATGCTTTTGTTTGCTCTAGATTTATAGAAGATATTGAGCCATGAAAATAAGAATCCAGCCTCTTGAACTGGAATGTTATTAGCTTATAAAAAATTTGCTGGCTTGCATCAAAGTCATAAATACTCTAATGCTGCTTGTGTCAAATCTCTATTGCACAGCCACATGGGGAAGAGATTGCATTATTTGTTCCTCTTAGCCACCACAATAAACGTTTGATATGGAGTTTTGAGGAGAGGTAGAGGAAGGATGCCATTAAGAGCATGGAAGACAAGTGGAAAATCAGGGTCCTGTCTAGACATACACTCACTGTGTTATATTGGTGTCATCCCGCTTAAGAACTACATTCACCTTCCAAAACTCTTCTCTGAGCACACCCTACAACAGCAGTCCATCTTCCCAAACACTTTTGCAAGTTACAGCACGGAAAAACAGAACCATCTACTATTTGTTTCCCCAGCTGGTCAGAATTAAAAAAAGAAAATGGTAGGCTCTGCAAAATCTTGTATAACAGTTCCAAAACCTCTTCCAAACACTCCTATTTGGGCTTAAAAAAAAAAAAAAAAAGCAAACACTCCTCCAATGCAACTTCATCTTTTCCATAGAAATTGTATTCATTTCTACAGTACTCTCTTTAAATTGTGGTGAAAATTAACCCAATGGCTTGTAGTACTAAAAGAGGCAATTCCTTAGTATTAGAAAAAGAATTGTTGACCTGTACTAAGCCCTAGCTACAGATGGCCTATAACAAAACTATAAAAAGTGCTAAGTTGTTATTGATAAAATTGTGCAATGAAGGGGAAAATATGATATTTCAATCTTTTTCTGGTTCTTTGCAAACACATGCTATTATAACTTTGTACTTTCCATATTTTTTTTGTCCCACTTTCTACATCAATTCAGCAAGGGATTATTTATAGATAAGGATACTTAATAGAATATTTTCAGTTGGAAGGGACCCCCTCTGATCATCTAGTCAAGGTGAGATTGCACCAACGCTATTTCGGGTGCAAACTAACCAATAAGGTATGCAGGTTTTCATTAATATTCCAAGAATTCTTTCTTTGACTACGGATATAAAACTTGTCTATTCAAAAGTATTGCACAGCAAAATAGCCACACACATCTACTCCAGGCAAATAAATTCATACAAAGGCCTTACTTTATGTTTAGTCTATGTTATAATGGCAGTGGAGTTAATTAGTAGTAATAAATGGACAATATGGGAAAAGTTTTCTGAACACTTTGCCCAAGGAAAGAAGGCTGTTTCTACCAAACTAAAGAAAAACGTGAAAAGAGCATAGTTTTGAAGTGAGCTAGAACAAGAATCAAAGACATTTGGGCACCGCAACTCTTGGACGCTAATTAAAACGGAAATCAATGGATGTGGATTCCTAAATAACTTTGACACCTAGAAATATTTAAATCGCTAAGTGGAAAGCCCATGTCTTGTGCGCAATCAAAATAATAACTTTTTTAAAAAAAATCAAAGTTCTGGCTCCTGCTCAAGGTTATTGGCAGTAGCAGGAGCCAAGAGTCAAAGTCAAACAAATTCAACTTACTCAATTAGTTGAGGGTTTCTTTTTTCTATGTGGCTACTCTAACAGGAGGATCTCTGCTACTGTATAATCCCCTTTGTACTCATGTGTTTGCTTTAGCCAAACTAGAGCTCATTACCTCTTGACAGACCTGTGCACACCCCTGTGGCAAACCTCCTCGATGCAGGTCTGCAGGTCTTTTGTGACTACCCCTTGTGTTTGAAAACCTTGCAGTTAGTGGCTCGCATCCTCACAGGTTACATAAAACCGATATTTGAATTGATATTCTGTCAAAAATTTGCTCATTAGTGTTAATAAAATCAATACTAGCTGGTGTCTAGTTGCCATCTAAATTCTCCATCACATTTTTCAATCACTAAAATATGAAACTAGCTGTCAAAGAGCTTTTGAGGTGTTTTTTTTTTTTCCCTTGGGCTGATTTTTTTCCTAGATATTTATCAAATTAATTGCAAGATTTATATAACAGCTTTCTGAGAAATGCTTTTTAAAGGATGCTGGCTTTCTATTAAAGAGCTGGCAGAGATCAGAGGATGGAATAAAACTGCATCTACTAGAAGCTCTCATAGGACTTTTGTATCTCAACCAAAAAATAGTAAATAAGTCAAAACAGTTCAGTGTAGTCCCTTTATAATGGCCTAGATATAATCTGCTTCTATCTCTAACAAAAGCAAACTTCTGAAAAATGTAAACTATGTATGAACTTTATATATTGGGTATAAAAATACTTCCCATAATGAGTTGAAACTGTGTTATCTGGATGAATCATCATCCTCTAAAGCTGTTCCTAAGCAGCACACTGTCCTTATTATAAGAAGACTGGGTCTGAGGAGATTAATTTCAACATTAGCAGCCAGAAAAGTGATTTTTGCAGGTGATGTTTGGTAAGGTGGTAAGGACTACGAAATATGTGTTGCAATTCCTCACCTCTGTCACAAGTCCTTTTCTCAGCAGTGCTCAGAACACCAAGGAAAAGTAAGAACAGGTGCAAAGGAAGATGTAAAGCATTTCTACTCAGCCTTACAAACAGATTACTGTTTACAGCAGATTACCGCTTTCCACCCTTCCTCAGGCCACAAAGCTCCAAACATCCAGGTGGAAAGATGCCATTATTTTGTATTTGCTGTTAATTCTATCATCTAGCTCTAGGGCCTTATCATTTATTTGCTTGTTTTAAGAACAATGAAACAGGTGGGGGTATCAGATTTTGAGGATACATGCTGCCATACTTCATTGAAAGAAGAAACTATGAAGATGCAGATTATAGTTTCTGAAGTAATAGAAAAGTATCAGTGAAAAAAACAAAGGATTTTCATTGTTTTCATTGCACTTTGACAAGACAGCAACTCATAATGCTGTAACTTTACTGTTACACATATTACATGTGTCTATATATGTAACTGTACTATAAGCACATTAAACTAGATCCTCCTTTAGTTTCAGTAGAAGAAAAGTGTGGTTTCATTTTGGCACTTTTTTAAAGCTAATTTCATGCAATATTTATTTGCTTTTGTTAATTAAAATATGTGAATACAGGCAAGACTCCTAATTTTTAAAAATTCCTTCTTTTTCAAAGTCTACCCTGGTTAGAATTACTGTAGGAAAGAGCAACTAAAATCATGTCTGCATTAAGAGCCTGGCAAAGGAAGTATTTGCTTTATTGTTCCCCTGCAATGGCATCTAAAAGTTAATGAAACAGGCTGGTTATTCTGACTATTATCTTTTACTTGTCTTTTATTTCTGTAACATTTCATCATTGTTCCAGCTTTTGAAGTCGGACACATGAGTAAGGCAAGCTGGACCCTGCTTGCTGAGGGTAACACAGCGGTGCCAAGAGGTTTGTGTTGTCCCGGATGGTGCTGTTTCTTCAGTGCACATGCATGAAAGTGGAGAATGTTGATTTGAGCAGCATTCATTTACACAGGATTATTCTGACACAGAAAATACTCCATCTTTACCTAAAAAAAAGACCAACCAATCTCCTGTCCCCAGACAGCCCCGTTACAGCCTGTGATTGTAGCTGTGCTGCTATTTGTAAGGAAACAAGCTTCACTGATATTATTTTCTGATCATCAGACATTTCAGACCCTTTTGGAGATCTCTCAATAGCACCCTATGACCTGGTAAGGGAAAACAGCCTGTGTTTTGTCTGGTTAACTCCCACTGAAATTGTCCTGGTCACAGACTAAGTTCTTCTCCCAACTAATTATCAATACAAAGAGAAGCAATGGGCTTAAATTGCACCAGGGGAGGTTTAGATTGGATATTAGGAAGAATTTCTTTACTGAAAGAGTGGTGAGGCATTGCAACGCGCTGCCCAGGGAGGTGGTGGGGTCACCATCCCTGGAGGTGTTCAAAAAACATGTAGATGTGGCACTTGGGGACATGGTGTAGTGGTCATGGTAGTGTTAGGCTGATGGTTAGACTTTATGATCTTAGAGGTCTTTTCCAACCTTAGTGATTCTATAAGGCAAAACAAAGAGGGTGGAAATGCTGGTTATGGGTTGTAAAGGACCCCAGGAATGAAAGCAAGCTGTGTATCTCCCAAAATACCTTGGATATAATACTTTAATGCTGTATGATCCTGTCATGCTACTTGTCACCATTACTCATGAAGTGACAAAGCTCATTGCTGTGTCTCCTTCATGCCCACCACCCTGTTAACATCTATTACTGTATTCAAAAGGGGTTCTGTAACAGGCTTATAACTATTTTTGAAACATCTTGATTTTAAGGGCCCATTTTCAGACGCTGAGCACACGCCCTTAGTAAAGAAACTGCACCATAAGCCTGCCCTGAAACATGTAAAGATGGAGATGTTCCCACCCACTTCAAAACTCAAGAGAATTTCAGAGATTAACTTTTTTTTTTACTGAAAAAAATTCCCATTTAAAAGCTGCAGCCTAGAACTAACTCTCATTGAGTACTGAAACCGGCACCGACCTTGCGGCAGCGGGAAAAGCGGCCGCCTGATCGGAGCGACGCTGGCAGGAGAGCTGAGGGGGAAGGTGGCGGCAGGGCCTGTGGGCGAGGGGGTGTCCCGCCGCCGCCCGGGGGCCGTGAGGAGAAGCAGGGCTCCCGCC
>NW_008585887.1:0-6100 GCF_000691845.1 Merops nubicus | reverse complement strand
GCACCGAGGGGAGCACGGCGGCGCTGGGGCGCTCAGCACCCAGGGGGTTTATCGTGCATCGCAGTACGGCGCTCGGCGGCCGCGCGTATTAACGCGCTGGGCTTTACAAGAGATGCTTGGTAGAAACAGAAAAAGAAGTCACAGCCACTGCTGCTTTTGTTTAAACACCAGAAGGTTTTACTTTGCCCACACGAAGCTCTTCTAAATCCTAAAATAAACACAGAGAATGAAAGCATTTTTAGTTCGGAAGCCAACTCAAAACCACTTCACGAAGACCCTGCAGGAAAAAAAAAGCCACTGCACAAACCTAGAGTCCACAATTAAAAAATTCATTACCTCCTACAACTGAAACACAGATTAAAAACGCAATCTAAGCTGTAGCTAAAATCTTATCGGTGCAAGAAATCAATTCCGTGCTACAAATGCCATTAAGCCATATATATTTTTCAGGAATTTACTCAACTGTAAGGAACAAAGGAAGGCAAAAATATCAGTATGCATAAAGGTTGAAACCATTTAAATGCTTCTATTTCCTTTGAGAGTAAGTGCTACCAAAAATATTGGCTTGCTGCATTTTATTAACTGTGTTTAACTCATTAACATGCTGCCTATGGAATAATAGAGATTAGAAAAAAAAAACCCAACATGTCAGGATTTAACCAATTTAAACTCTCATAATTTTCAGTAATGGAATAAGCTACACGAGTAAATCCTCTCCTGAGATGGCTATACCACAAACATTTTATAAACTAATCCTCGTTGCAGATGCTGCTCGCAGCTACGAAACCCGGGCGTCTCTGCGGGCTGGAACCTGTGTGGGGACACGAGGCTTCGGGGTGTCACACATCCCAGGTGCAGAGTCCCAGTTCTGCTGGAAGCACAGGTGACATCTGGTGCCTGGAAACACGCTTTGAACGTGAAAAGAAACACGTGGAAGTGACTGGCAAGTTCCAGGAGCAAGCTAAGGAAAAAAGTCCTTTGCAGGAGGGTCAAAGAGGCTCTGGAGCACCCTTGAGCCACAGCCCGGAGCAGGGACCTGTCCCCGGTGTCCTGGGCTCCCCAGCGCAGCGAGGCGCGGGTACGGCCAAGGCCGCGGAGCCCCGCGAGGGATGTGGCACGGGCAGGAAAAGCTCAGGAAAGCAAAAACAGCGCCGGAATCCTGCACCGAGCCCAGCGCGGCACCACGAGCGCTCGCACGGCGCGTGAACACGGGGAGACGAGTTAAACCCCGTATTAGGCAGCAAGTAAATCACAAGCAGCATCTTAAACGCTCACCACTCTCCCTCGCAGCTCCCACCCCCCAGCCATCTGCTCGCTATTTATTATTTGCATTGCGGCAGTACCTAAGTGCCCGTGCCAGAACCATGGGCGCGACCTGCTCTGAGCTGTAGAAAGAGGAGGAAAGCTTTTCAGCCCAATTTACGTGGGAACACAGAGGCTACAAGCACCCTGTGCTGGGAACGCTCCGCTCAATGTCTTCTGCAGCTTGCCACTCCTGCAGCTCCCAGCCCCTTCTCATTCAATAAATTTTAGTATTTCTAATGAGCTGTTTACCAGCTGACAATTACTTATGGAAATCGAGAGGAATCCACTGAAGGCTTGCTGTACAGAGAAGGAGTTGCAGGCTCGGGGAGCTCTCCCACAACATGGGAGGGGAGCCCTTCCACATCAGCTTGCCAGCCCCACAGCCTTCAGTAAACAAACGGAAGCAGCAAAGCGAACCTGTCCCACCTTGATCTGGGCACCGCAGGGATGTCACCTGCAGCAGCAATCTGGGCTCTGCAGGCAGGTATCCACTCGTGGAGACGAGCGTTCCCAATGGAGTCAACACGGCCAAGGTCTCTCCAAAGTGGGACTTGCCAGCAATTACAGCGGGCACTTCTGAAAACTCTTCACAAGCCTGAAGGATTCCGAAGGATGGCTGGGCACTCTGGAGAACTGGGGTTGTAATTAGGCTTCTGGTATACAAGAAGATTTTCCCTTCTGTTTTTCCTTCTTTTCAGGACATGTCTTGAAATAATCTTAAATTATACTACACTATGAAGCATCCCAGCTCAAAGTCATGAGTACTTTCCCCACATTACAGACTCTGCTAGGGGAGTTTTGTAAAATGCTGAGCAGTGTGGGAGCCTGAGCTTAGCTCCTACACCGGACTGTGACATTTAGTAGCCTGCACTGGTGAAATTGTGACGGTTTTCAATGACTGGACTGGCAGTTTGCCATCTCTTAACCACTTCATTAAAAAGGCCCTGCTCCCAGGATGACATCGGTGGCTGTATAACGTGGGGCCATGACTATCTTGGATGGCAATGTGGGATGTGAGGCAGGGAGCAGAAGAGCTTTCACCACCAGGTGCATTCCAGCAGCCTGGACATGGAAATCCATCCCGTCATTCTGCTGGATTACTACATAACAATGAACACTTGCATCTATGCATCCAAGGCACTACATACTCCACTGGCAGCCAATTAGATCTAACAACCCCAGGCTATTTCCTAGTATGCCTATTCCTAGCGCCTTCAAAAAAACAGCCTAGTAATTTAATAAGGCACCTTTATTAAGCTAAATTCATTCAAAAGCTAAGAGTGATATACAAGGTTAAATACCAGCAGTCTAAAGGTTACGCTGTAGCAGCAACCAATTTGAAAAACTTATTACAAACCCATTCTGTGTTTGATGAGATTTCTGTTACCACAGGCGCACGCCGTGTGCCCGCGCACGGGGGAATCGCAGCCTCCCCGGCGGGCACCGGCTCCTCGCCCCACGGGCAGTGCTGGCGCTGCCAGCCCGACCCCCTGCTGGAAAATCCCCCTTCCTCCCCGCCACGCAGCCTGCACTTTCATTCCCCAGGGAAGGGAGAGCCCTGCTGCCAGCGCCGGGGAGCACGTCGCCCCTCCAGACTTCTCCGGCCATCCCCGGCTGGGCCCACCGACCTCACGCAGCTCTAGAGCTCCATGGTTTGGGAGTCACCAAGGCACTCAAGTCATTCTGCGTTTGTCCTGATTCCTCGTCTTCTCAGCTGCTCACCCAGTTCTTGAGCCATCCGCAAAGGCTGTTGCTAGTGACTTCTTAAGAGCCTCAGTTGCTTTGTGGGAGCAGTGAACAGCATCAGGCCAGGCATCCAGGCCAGGGCACTCACTCTAAAAATATCATCGTTTGCTGATTACTCCCTAATGACTGTGCTTTGAGATCTGCCAGTTAGTGATTTCTTAATCCATTTAAATGTGCCCTCCATCGATAATGCTTAGATCTCATTAATCAGTCCAGATAAAACGTTACACCAGGTTCGGCACCTTACAGAAGCCTAAGCCTATTATTTCTACCCATTTCCTTTCACCAGGGCAACCTCTGATCCCAAAGACAGGGAAGCTTCCCCTCTCAAAGCCCATCAACAGATGCATTTGGCCATCCCCAGCTCCTCAGTGTACTGTGGTGCTCTGTCTGGGTTGGCCTCAGGACTCTGCTGCTCACCTCTGTCCTTGCTGCTCCTCAGCTGGGCTGCACCCAAAACCAGGGTCAAGCTTGGAGCCTCCCCCAGGCACCTCTTTCCAAATGGCCGCTGGAACCTTTGGAGCTTCTGGAGGTGTGCAGCAAGTGTTCTGTAGGTGGAAGGGGCATCTGCTTCTCTCGTCACCTACCCTGCAGCTGAATTCTCAGAGACTGTGGCTGGGAAGGGCACTAACACACAGCAGGCATGGCGGTTTTATCCAGGAGTACGATCACAGGCTTAAGTAAAAGGCTGGATTTCTTGGGAAAGGCAAGGCAGCATGGGAAAGGTGGTTACGTTCTCACTCTTGTGCCTCTCCCCTGAAATACAGCGAGAACACGCACGACAAGGAAACCGCATGCAAAAAATGTAACTCTGTAGTCGTACGCAGTAACTCCAGTGTGCAGGAGAGCTGTAGAAGCTGCCACAGAAGAGCTGCATTGCACTCGAGGTACGTGTTCTCTGGGGCCGTGCCAATCCCCCCCGAGTTGAATCATCACACCGCAGCAGCTCCCGGGCCTCCCGCCACCTGCGAGCGAGCGGCACGGCTCCTGCGCTGCAGCAACACGCGCTCCGCACAGGACCCGCAGCAGAACACCCCCGGCAGCCCAGCACACGCCTCCCGGGAGACTCTGCTCCTCCGCCGAGGCCCAGGAGACTCATAAACCTGGCCCACCACCACCAGCCAGTCAACCCTTCCCAGCCAAGGTCACAACACAGCCAAAAGCCTTCTTCCCATGTGCTGCTGTGGGGGGAAGCCACATGAAAACACAAACGAGGAAGACAAGCTCTCAGAAGCAGGCTGGGGCTTGCAGAGCTCCAGCACCAGGCAGGAACGGGCACCGTTGAACAACACCGGGGCTGTCCTCGATGGTCCAGTCTCTTCCAGATGCTCAACAGAGCCGACAGACAGCAAGAGGGGCTACCCAGGGCCTCGGTGCATTTTCAGCACAGGATATCTCTCTCTACACACCGAACTACAGCTACACATGTACATGAAGGAACATGGACAGGGCTCTAGATGGGCGAATTCTTCACGGCAGTCAGGGACAGGACTACTGCAGCTTGGACTCATCTGCCACGCTGGACTATTTGCCCACAGAGAAGCTACAAAATGGATTCTTCCAGTGACTCAGCTGAACGTGCTCTTGCCTGCACTGTGGAATTAGGTACCGAATCCAAGTTTTAAAACCCATTTCATAATTACTGTGCTAATTCCCGATGCGCACCTCTTGGCAAAAAAGCTGACAGATGGCATCCCCGGGAGAAGGAGCCCACAGGCCGGGCAGAGTTCCTGCCTGCTTTAGGTCATTCCAGCTTCAGAATCACCCAGGTAACACTTCACACGTCTTCCTTTGGATCGGCACTATTTTATCCAGCTCCTCATCTCTGCTTGGCTCTCTGGCCCAAACTAACCTTGGCTTGGGGCAGTTTCTGTATTTCACCTCGCTGGCGTGCTGGAGGAAGAGCAGGAGGAGTATGTTCGCCAAGATTAAAAGAAATCAGTGAAATTTAACATCTATACGCAGGTGCAAATGCAACTGTCACTGTTATCCTGAAATCAAGCGGGTTTGCTTATCAGGAAATGAAGCCTGCAACAGAGGCAGCCTGGACCTGGCAATCCCATACCTTCTCCTCACCTTCTGCAAGGGCAACACTCTGCCTAGCAGAATTTCAGCCAAAATACAAAAACCCATTCAATGAATAGACCTCGCATGTGCATAAACACCTCCCCTGCAAATATTTAAGTGCATGCTCCTGCTTAATGCTTGCAAAAGGCAGAGTCCAGGCTGTACTGCCTGCTCCTCACCCCCAACAACATTCCTCTGAGAAAACCTTATTAATGAGCTTGCAAACGAGCACCCAACTGGGAAATGTCACAAACAAGAGTGGCTAATGCCCCAGAAAATCAAATAACTGAACACTTGGCTGATTGTGGTGCTTTTCATATTCACTAAAAGGAAAAAAAAAAAAAAGCTTTAAATCAAAGTTTCTGAAGGGGTCAACACCTCACTGAACAAAACAACTCATTTATTCGTTTTTAGAAATCTCCAGATGATAAATTACATTGATGTTAATCACTTCACTGCGTACTATGCAATTAATATTTGTACTCGACAGAAATGTAAGGATTACTGGAGATGCCACAGCATACATATATACGGTTGATTTTTAATATAATTGGGCACAAAAAATTCTCCCATCGTAACAGCAGAGGCCGTAACAGATTCCATCAGTGCGTAATTTCAAAGTACACGTGTAGATATTATAAAAACGAATGTGCAATTAATTATAACTTCAGAAAAGCCAAAGAACCCACAACCCACAGAAAATGCCAAATCAAGAGTCCAACACTTTCACTTCCAGTATCACGTAATGAGATAAGGAAAAGCACCACAAAGGCTGAACTGAAATGTCTCCAAGAATATCTGGTTCCATTCAATTCCTTAATGATATTTTAATGCATTTTGTTGCTTCATTTCCTTTCTAAAATTACACTCGACGCCCCGGTCTTCCATCCCTCATTGACGGCTCTGAATCACAAGAAGCCAGCGACTCGGGCTGGGATCAGGGGATATTTCCAGACCTGGAGTGCTGTGGCCGCCCCCCACC
>NW_008585886.1:5877-9049 GCF_000691845.1 Merops nubicus | reverse complement strand
GGAACCTCCTAGACTGTGAAAGCCTGATGAGAAAGAGTATACCTTTTGCAACAAAGGTCCTTGATCTGTAATCATAGAATCATAGAATGGTTAGCGTGGGAAGGAACCTTAAAGGCCATTGAGTTCATAATACATTCCTTGAATGCCTAAGAAGAAAATTGTTAGGATACAGATAGGTCTTGTGCTTATGAAGAAACCTGTTTAAGCACAACCGCTTTTTACTTCTGTACCAGAGGAATAATCACCATGTATCCTCAGAGCAACTATAGCTGAAACTGAAGCAGAATTACCAGTGTGTAGAGCAATTCTTTAGGCAACACTCGCTCTGTAAACTGGTCTCTTATTTGTTTACGTAGCAGGAAAACATCAGTTTGATTTTGCTTCAGTCACAATTAGTAGGATTGAGAATGGAGGAGAAATATTACATATCTTTGCATTTTCAGTTGGTGAGAAAAAAGGCAGGAGACTGATGCCAGGTCCTCAAAATTTTCCTTAAGTTATGGTTGGTTTCTCACACTCTTTAAATTATGTGCATTTGTCTGACCCCAGCAAGTGGTGTGATGTGCTTTCATCATACTACTTCTTAAACCAACAGTTTTCTTTGGCAGGTAGCACTACTGCTCAGCCTCTTTTATATGTCTGGGGCTCTTACTGTGGTCAGCACGTCAAGTATAGCCCAGCCTAAATGATCTGAGGAGAAAACATGGAAATTAATTCTTTTTTTTTCCCAGTAGTGAACAAATGGCCTTAGTAGATATTAATATTTTGCAAGCATTTAAGGTTTTCATTAGAACTTTAAAGCAGAGCTGCCATTGTTAACATTGTTGCTGTCTTCATTGTAAAAAAACCCCACCCTTTAGAGTTTACTATTTGGCTCCTTGAAACTATAGTGAAATCCAAGTTCATTTCACATTTCATGTCTCTGTAAAATTGTCCTATATATATGCTTTAGAGTGGCATTTGTGTTTTGTTTCTGTTTCTGCTAGACTCCATGACACCCATTTTAATTTAAAATTTACAGCCAAATCACAGCAAGCCTTTTCATCCTGGCGTTTTGGACAGTATCATATTAACATTAACTCCTTTTGTACTTCTAATCATTATGAAAACTGGAATATAACGTCAGCAGAAGTGTGTTAGTTTGTAAGTGATGACCGCACCATGACTAGGTGTCAGTGGGGCTATTGCTTCCATTAAAGCCAACAGCATCTTCTTAAATGAATTCCAGCAAACAGTTCTGTTCAGTGCAACACATTTTTCAAAGAGGCAACTAGTATATGAAAGCTTTTGGCACTTCTTCCCCTGTGCCAGATTTCAGCCCTGCAAAATATGCGTCTGTACACAATTATTCGCTTCATTGCATGCACTTGCTTCAGTGCATGAATAATGTTAGTAAACAAGGTACTACAATACAATTTTGGTTAGATACATTTTGTGCAACAATCAGGAAAAGAAAGAAATCAGTGGAGTAACAGGGAATGTAATGTCATTTTAGAAAACAGCTTGCTGAAGGGTTGATCGCTTCATATCAATTTTTTTTTTAAAGAAGAAGAGACGATTAAGAGCCATTAAATGCTTTTTTTGTCAGGTGTTCATTAGTCTAATCACAAAGACGTGAAACTACAAGTCAGCTAAGGCCAAGAGTTTAAAAAACTGGATTAAATGCCAAACCCTGGAGATCAGTTTGAGTCACAGCTCTTTGTATTAACTCAATTCACTTTTTTTCCCCTCTTCTTTTCTTTTAGGATTTCAAAGTTCACAACAAAGAAAAAAATCCCTGCTGATGGAAAACTTTCCTCCTGAATAATTGCCTATTTTTGTTAAATAATGAAAAAGGTCTGAACTCTGATGGGTGAGGTACTCCCCAAGCGTGGGGTCTGTAGGAATTTTCTTTAGAGAACTGAAATTCATCTGAACAGAGGAGAAGTATTGATGATTTCTTTTGTTAATTCTGACTAAAAAAAAAAAAAGTATTCATTTGGATTGTTATTGTAAATCATTTAATTATCCCTGGTAATTCTGGGGTATAAATCTGGTATTTATATTTGGTCTAAAATGTAACATGTCTAAAAACTCCCCCAGAAACCTTTCCATTCTGCTTCTGGAAAGAAACCTGTAATCAGACAACACTTACTTGTTTTACAGATTATGTAATGTACTACATATAATGCTTATGTAGATTACTTTCAGTGGGAGTAACAAGCAGGCAATTGAAAGTTAAGATTTCTAAGCAAAGAAGACATGAACTTTCCTTCTTTGTTGCAAAATGTTTGGATAAAGAAACGTGTTCTTATTCATCCTTGTCACATAACAGAGAATCTTGGTTTATCATTCTGTAAGGATCGAAGATCTGTAAGGAATCCCAAAGTGCAGTAGCAAGGAGTCTGATGCTCAGAGAGAAGGGAACACTGCATACACAAGCTAGAAACCTAGAATTTTTTTCTTCATTTAAACTTTTTATATGAGACCTAAGATTTGAAAGTGAGTTATTAGGAAATAAAAATGAGGTTCGTGCCCTTCTGAAACACACTGAATTTCAACTCTTGTTTTCTGTAGCATTGCTTGTAGTCAGCTTTGGAGATCAGAGAAAGGGAATGGGAACCTTCTTGGCTCCCTTGTAGGAGAAAAGGTCAGAGTCTTTGTCTCCTAGCTGTTATTAAATATTTATTTTTGAATCTTTGTTTAACAGTAAATCGAGGTTTCAAAACATGGAGGATCAGGATTTCTCTCACTTTCTTATGAATTCTCTTGCTCACCACAACCCATTACTTTCTTTCAAACAATCTTAGAGTAAAAAAGATGTAAAGAGAAACCTGTGAACAACTAAAATTTCCCCATACATCAAACAGAAAGGTCACAGTTTAATTCTTTCATTTGGAGGTAAAACTTTTAAGTGTAGCACAGAACAAAGCTCCTTCTGTGGCAAGGCCAAAAAAACATTAATGCTACAACCAAACACCATAGTAAGGCCAGCACATAAAGGAAAATATTAGATAATTCTCTCAGATAATGCTGGGTATTATATTGCAGCAAACAAATGACATGTTATTAAAATAATGTAGAATCCATCCAACAACTGAAATGCCAGCATGTCTGAAGCCTAGTGCATCACAGACAGTGAAATGTAACTGTCAGGGTAACTGCTTTCCTTAACTATTCAGACATCGGAAGA
>NW_008585886.1:0-5846 GCF_000691845.1 Merops nubicus | reverse complement strand
TGCCTTGAAATTAGGAAGAAGTCCACAGGACTATTTTACTGATTTTTTTTTTTTTTTCCCCAGGAAGTGGCCTCAAAAAAAGTAATCCCCTACTCCATGAATGAAAGAACATACTTTAATTTGAAAGACAACTTCCTCGTTTAGTTATCCTTGGAGAGGCCTATAAGGCAAGCCCACTTGATTAGTAAACAACAGTAGCCAGAAAGCAATTTCTTTATTCTACTTTTACATGGAAATGGAGAATTTTTATATATTTTTTGAATTCCAAAAGAAGCAAATCCTTCTTAACTGTCAGACATGTGAACACTATTAGTCCTCTCTGTAAGGAGGATTTTTAAGAGGGCTTTGCCAAAGCTCCTCCTGATCAGTGCTTCTGAAGAGGTTGCTTCTCAAAAGGTGGAAGGAGCCAAATGTAGCTGAAGGGGGTCAGGTACAGCTGCTTCTGCCATGCCATTAGCTAATGAGAGTGGTAAGAGCCAGGAAGACCTGGACATAACTTTAGATGGGAATGCCAAAAAATTCAGTGCCTACATCCACAATAGTAAATCAAAGAGAGCCAGAGCACCCTAGTTAATTGTGTTGGTATGCTATCACAACAGTCTCCCGCAGTTTGGCCCTTCTTTCAGTATCATGTTTCTTGCTGCTGCACTTTGCAGAACTCTTATTCTTACAGAACTGTGTAACAGGCTTCTCTTCTGCATGGTGGGGACGAAGAGACCTTACCCAAACTATTTTTGCTCACAGTCTGGGAGCAACCATTCCCAACTAGAATGTGTGCTGGCTGGTATTGACACAGGCGGCTGCGTGCCAGTTAGACTCAGTATTGCAAAACAGTCTGGAGCACAGTGCCCTAGTACAGGCATAAACATATTTTTCTCTAACAGCTTGCAGTCTAACACTTACCCTTGAATCATTTGGAAGGGTATTTTCTGATTTTCTCCTCAGGGGAAATTGCTGGTAAATACAGCAAGCTTACACTTAAAGAGTCAATGTATTACATTCCTCCACTATGGATAGAAGAGTTGAATACAGTCCAGTTTCTGAGCCCATCGTCCATGGAAAACACTATGAGACTGTACCAGCTTTTACTGCAGCCTAATTGCTATGTTGCAGATGTGATGAGGAGAGAAAAGAAGTATGAAAAAAAGGTAGATAAATGGATGACAAAGAGGACACTGAAACAGGTACCTCTGAAAAAGACTGAAATCCACGCTGCATGTGAAAAAATGGTGCAGAAGCTTTGGACGAAGTGATCTCTCTCTGTGATGAGAATAGAAATTAGTTTGGTTTAAAAAACGAGCATATAGGAATTTCTAACAGATCAAAGTGGAAACCATAAGCAACAGGCTGGGTACTCTGTATAAATCTCCACTAGTATAGCAGAAATCTAAACATAATTCATGATAATTTCTCAAAAAGTGCATTCAGTCATTCTTCATCCACAAATTATAATCACAAAAGAATATTTTCTTCTTTGTAAGGTCTTAGCATTGTGTTCAAACATGCTAAAACTAAACTAAGTGAATTAGTGGGAAACATGGCATTCTAAAAAAAAAAAAATTGCTGAGATGAGGGGAGCGAAGTCTTCCTAATGATAATTTCATGCTGACAGAACTAAGAGGTAAATGTTTGTATTATGTGATTGCAAGATGGGGGATACAGGAGTTTTATTAAAACAACTTCTAGAATACTTAGTCATATTGACCATGATTTGACCAACGATAGTCTGAATTAGAAGTTATTCACTAACTGTACCACATTGCATGGGAGAATCTAAAACCCCCTAGAACTATTGCGCTATTTGTAGTACTTTGGAAAGAATTAAAGTATGGAAATAGTTTTCACCTGCCTATAAGTGTATTTGGCCAAA
Source organism: Merops nubicus (assembly GCF_000691845.1). NCBI lineage: Eukaryota > Metazoa > Chordata > Aves > Coraciiformes > Meropidae > Merops > Merops nubicus. The sequence continues at coordinate 3,976 of NW_008585886.1, read as the reverse complement.
GGACAAAAACAATAAAAGATTGCAGATTTAGTGAAAACTCATTTGTGTGAGCATTTGAAACTCTGATCACAAAGTGAAAACTAGGTTTTGATTGCTTTATTCTTGTGTGTTTCTTTGACTTTTTATAATTATTATTATTGTTATTATTAGTCACCAAGACATATTCTAGCAATTGTCTGGTATAAATTAATGGAACTAAAATTAATGTTCAGTATGTTACCTTCACCAAAAAACTCCATAATACAGTTTCTCTTCTTTTCAAAGACAATTTAAAAGCTGGAAATCTTTAGACATTGAAAAGAAAACCGAGGAAAGTTATTTTGCAGACTTGCCTGGTGTGAGCTTGACTGTGTTTCCAGCCCTGTAGGAGTTTTGCCTCATTCTAGTCTTTAATATTTATCCTAAAAAAAGGTTTTAAAAAGACAGAGAAAGAGAGGAAGAAGAGGAGGAAGAGGAACAGAAGGAGCAGGAGGAGCAGGAGGAGCAGGAGCAGGAGAAAAAGAAAGAGGGGAACCTCACTCTCTGTAAATGTTCCCACAGTTTGCTGTTGATCAGCTGGAATGAAGGGAATTCCCCAAACACTCACTTTTTCAGGAACATGAAGCTCACCCAGACTGTGCAGAGACAGCTTCAGCTGAACATTGCACAGAACTTCGGAGTACAGGAGAGGGAATGATAGAATAATTAAAACCAGTATAATTTAAAAAAAAAATAGACTCATGTGGAAATGACCAACTTATCATTAGAGGGGGTATGGCCTTGAGAAAGATCAAGTTGAGATGATTTTCTGCCATACCCTTTCTTCCTTAAGATGTCTGTAATAACACACCATCCTGAAATGTCCTATTTTGTGTTTTCCTTAAACATATCAGCTTTGCACATTGGAAGCCAGAACTGTTTGACTAGGACTCCACAGAGGATTTAGTAGCTTTTTTTTTTTTCTTCTAAAAGCTGTTATTTTGCAGTTCAGAAGCTAACTGTTAGTAGAAGACTCCAGAGATCAAATATGGTGTAGTTATACATATCCTGGGTATGTATATTAAGTATTTATCAGACTGTATGAATCATAGAATCATAAAATGTCTGGGCTGGTGGGGACCTCCAAAGGTCAACTAGTCCAAACCCCCTGCCATAAGCAGGGACATCTCCAAACTAGATCAAGCTGCTCAGAGCCTCATCCAGACTGATCTTGAATGTCCCCAGGGATGGGGCCTCCACCACCTGTCTGTGCAACCTATTCCAGGGATCTATCACCTTCACACTGAAGAACTTTTTCCTAATGTCTAACCCAAATCTACCCTTTTCTAGCTTAAAGCCATTCCCCCTCATCCTGTCACTAGTAACCCTTGTGAACAGAATAGAATGGAATCTCTATTTACATTGGATAACACACATTAGACGAAGGCCTAAGTATGTTATTCCCCTGTTAATTGGCAACTCACTCTGCCAAGAGCCATGGGGAGTATCTTTGAAAGATTTCCATAGTTAGGAAGACATAAAGATCAGCTAAGAAAATCCAAAGTCTGGATATTTGTAGTGAATACTGCTTATTTGGTTCCACAGCCTACAGGAGGATTTACTTTGAGAGATGTCATCACATGGCTATGTTGTCTTGGTGATAAATGGAACAGCTGGTGAGTCACCCAGATGTTCAAAAACATACAACTGAAAGGCCAAATCTTCGTTTTGAATGTATAGATTGCAAAGAGGAGTTGACCATGAGGTATAAGCAAAGCAGAGAAACACAAAGGTCTTCTCTCCCTTGATGGATATTAAGTAAGTTAAAAGTTTTGGAGGCATTTAATAATGCTTCCATTTCAGTATTGTAGTCTCAGGATCCTGAATAATAACTTTAATTTTTCTTGAAAAGTTGCTGCAGAAAAATACCTGAAAACTGGTCATTCCAGTGAGTGCAAATGAATGTTAGTTTTGCTCAAAACAGGATACTTGCAGCTGCAACCACTGCCTTAAGATTTAGACTAGAAAATGGCACTGACAGCTGAGTTGTTGAATTTACAGCCTAGGGAATCTTCCAGCTTGCAGATAGGGAGAGTATTCTCCAGGTACTGTCCTGATTCCAGCTCTCCTTTTCAGTAATCAAGAAAAAAGTGGCCATCAGGGTAAAACAACAGGTGCCATTAACTGACCTCATAGAAAGCTCATAAGCAGAGTGTAAACTGGGACAAGGTGCCAAGGGTACTTAAAAACTTCCTCCAGGCCATAAGCACACATGAATACTCCTGATCAAACTCCTAGACTTCCCTGTAGCCTTGACATAGCAAAGCACACTAGTACTATCACCAGCACCTTTGTTGTGTAGTAGGATACATACTAGATTTCCTACTAGTAGTAATATGCAACTGTTTATTCTCTCTGAACATCTTGCAGAGATCAGTGCTAACCTTGAGTTGTTTTTTATTTCTTTTTCTAAATCTTTATGAGACTTCTGGGAGAAGGGAAGAGGGAAAAAAGCATGGTCTTAGCTTCCAGCAATAGAATGATAACACTCAACTATTCATCTTGTTCTTTGCTCATGCAGCTGTCATTATGGCTAATGCATCAGCATAGGTCAGGAAATAAACTTTCAGATGACAACCAACTGACTCAAGCTGAAACAAGCAAGATGAAAGCCACTTTTGGGAAGGAAAAAACACATCAAAGAATTGTCCGTAATGTTGACTCCACATGCCCCTGCAGGCATTCAATCCACAACAGTGTGAAACCTTCACAATATTCTTCCTGACAAGTCTGAATGACTGCCTGTCTTTTACTTTCTGATTTACTAGGAGACTTTGTTAAGACTGCAGGTCTCTACAAAGCAGCCCATGTGTTTGACACACATTCTGGAGTGCATCAAACTGCGATGTTGATTCCCAGGGTAACATATAATACAGATTATGACCTGTGACTTTGGCTACTATGTGAACCCTCCTATATACTGTGCTCAAGCTGACAGCTGGTTCCTAGTTTACTTGTGATATGAGTTCAAGCTTTTGGTTCTAATTTCAGTACCATCTTTATAGCTCAGATCTTTGAACTTGAATTGTGGAGTCTCAGCTGTTGCAACTATTGCTGCTTTAATAGCAATGCAGACCGCAGAACTGAGGAGGCAGCATGTGAGATTCAGTACAAATGTTCTGTGGCATTCTGATTGGAAGAAACCTCCCCAAAAAATCAGGCAAGTACTTGGTTTGCTAGTGTTCACAAAATATCTTAAAATATTAATTTGTGTGAAAGTACTAATTTTTTTTTTTTTTTTAATAAAAGGAAGGACTTAAAGGGAACCATAAAAAGTTTTATTAAACTAGTATTGCTGATGGAGAAGTTAGAAAAGCTTATGAGTGGATCATCTTTCCTGCACGCTCATGACTGAATGCTTGTCTTTATTTTTCTCTCTGCATTAGTTACTCATCACAAATTATAATCTTACTGTTCAAACATATTTCATGTTCCATATAATTTGCTTCATTTTCATGCCTGCCAACCTAACCTGCTTCAACTTACTCCACATTCCTGGTAGAATTGTTGCTACTGTTACTCATTTTTCATGCTGACACTTTTATCACCTAGCCTAACAGTTTTTTTAATTGTTTAAAATATACTTCATTTTATAAGTTTTCCTTTAACAGTTACTGTTTTCAAAAGTACTTGAATAAATCAGAAATTTTTAACCAGTAAAACAAGAAACTTAAACCTATTTATTTCTAAGTTTTGAAGGGAAAAGTTTAACAAAAATAAATTATTTAGCACTACTGCAGTTGAGATTTTTCATTTTCCAGATATTTAGAAATGGATTTGAATTGAAATACAATATCAAAACACTCAGAAAGATGGGTGATGAGGCAGTTCCTTTTTGTATTACAACAAATGCCCAGTTCTGGTCTGTAGCTAGAATGTGGAGAGACTTAGAAAACAATATAGGGAAGGGAATCCTCTGGATGATTTAGAAACAAAAAGGTTTGTTTTTTTTTTTTTT
>NW_008585885.1:0-4552 GCF_000691845.1 Merops nubicus | reverse complement strand
GCTCTCGGGGTTTGGGGAGCCAACCCGGCCCCGGGTCTTGTATGAGGGCCGGTGGCCTGCCCGACCCGCGCAGGAGTCGGCCGGGCTGAGGTGGCCTGTAACCAGCACACGCAGTCTGACAGCAGAAGGAAGGGTGATGGCCTCTGGCCTGCACAACGGGGGGAAACTGCGACTGGGAAGCACGATCACTGTACCCCAGCCCAGCACAAACGCTGCTTCTTGCTCATAGCGAGGCAGGCAGATTTGGGAGGCCAAATGTTCCCTGGCCTTCAGTCACGCTTGGAAGGATGTGCTAGGAAAAGGATGACAGTACATCCCCACCACCTATCTCTAATTCATGAGGCAGGGAAAGCAAGGAAGGAGAACTGCCCAGAGTCTCATTAACAGCTATCAGCTTGAGCCACTAAGATGGCGTCTGAAGTAACAGGGGTGAAAGCAATAGCTACTTGAAAGAATAAGATCAGTTTGTTTTTCCTTAAGGAATTACAGGAATATTAAACCCTTCTTGCAGTTATAAATCATTTAATGCAAATCATTTAATCCAAACAGAATTTTTACAGGCTCATAAGGCTCACTCATTTTGCCAAGAGTGAGTCATGTACAAATAAAATGAAACCAACAAAGAAAAGAGCTCTCATGCCATGTGTATGTGGGTGATCCTTTGAAAAACTTGTAATTACTTTTTTAACTCTACCACAGCCAGGGAGACAGGTTTGTGAATCAAGGGCGAACCTTGATAACTGAGCTGTAGCCCATCAACATCTACTCTTCCCTTCACCCAGAAAGTAAGATAAGAAATCCCTTGTCAGGCTGACAACAGCAACAGCATAACTAATGTTATCAGCAGCCCCTCAAAGGCCACGGTTTCAAACCAAGTTGTGTAGTGATACACTGAGGAAGCAAAAGACTTTTCAAAAAAAATGAAAATAATGTTAAGTGATTAATACTTGGTAAAAGAATGCAGTAGGCAGTTAATCCCTCACTTACGGGTTAGTTAAGGACATGAGTTACACTTCATTCTTCACTCCCCATGTCATAAATATGTGCTGCTAAACACAGAGCACAGCATGAGCCAGCGGGGTGGTGATGCACTGCTCTGAAATGACTAAAATGCAGGGACACAAAGCCATGTGACAGTGAGAATGGGAGCCTTAAAATGTGTCATCATCCCCATCAAATGAAACTGATCTGGAACACCATTCACTGATGGCAACGGAAGATATTTGTGGATACTAGAGAGTTACGGCTTCTTAGTATATTCTGATGCTGACTCCTCATGTCGTGTGGAAGAGATACATCAGAATATCTCCAAGTGCTCCTCTAGCCACCTGCTTTGAGTTTTAACACAAGGACAGATGCTCCTGGGTCCTCATGCGACCACAATCTCCTCTGCACCTACTTGGCCAGAATAAGACACTGCATATGTACTGTAAGTTCCTCGTGTGAAGCAGGACAGAAGCGGGGAAGGAGTCCAACAGCATTTTGGTAATAAGTCAAGGGGTTGGACTTAGTGCAATACAGCTGCCCAGGTCCTCTGTGTGGTGTGGACACAAGAAGAGCAGAGGGCTACAGATCTAGGCTATCCAGGGCCCTAAGTCCTCTGCGACTTTCTCTATCATTGGCCCCCACCAATGCCAAAAACACACTAGTCCTGCCTGGCAGCAAGACAGGTCCTCTTGTTCCCTTCAGGAGTTTGAGGCAATCTCTGCTTGCCTTGTTGCTGCCAGGGATGTGCTGTGTCTACCATGCATTCACAGAACTGCTTTTTTACATGGAGCCCATGAGATGGGAGTTCAGTACAACTGCAGGGCATGTGGAAGAGCTTCTGAAACCCTGCACCATCTGTACTGCCTGACCTGGAGTGGGCACTGCCAAGGGAAGGAGGAGCCAAGGGAGGGAACACATAGCTTGTACAAGAGCAGGGAAGTTAATAACATTTGCCTCCTCCCTGAGAACTAAAGTTCAGGTCACCTACAGGCATAAGCTCCCACTGCATCCCATAGGCTGTGACTTTGTTCACAAATACAGAAGTCAGAAACTTCCTTCTGTTAAAAAGCAGCCAAACACTGACCTCATCAAATGACTGAGAGCTGGATTGGGAGTGCATCAGATGTAATCCAGCTCTGAGGTGGGATGGAAGAGGCTCTGTATATCTTTCAGGGCATAAGGCTCTTGCCAACGAAACAGTTTTTGTAGGTTTTTTTGCATTTTAACACAAAGACGTTACTTGTTACCTTGGTGGGTTTCAGCTTTTTATCTCTTACTGCTCTCAATTTACTTTTCTTCCTGCCACAGTTTGGGGTTAGTTCTCCTGCCCACTCCTCCCCTCAGGTGCGGGGTACTCTCTGCCCCCCTCCGTGTGGGATCCAAGCTTAGCAGTGGCGTGGGATCTGTTCAAAGGCTTGCTTTTGTTCAGGACCCCAGTTAAAATTGTTTTTCTTTCGAGTCACATCATAGAGGGGTTTTACAATCTGACTGTAACCAGGAATATGCATTCTCCAGAAACCCACAGCGTTTAGGAAGGCTTGTGTTTCCTTTTTGTTAGTTGGTAGGGACATGGCTGTTGATATTTTACCCCAAACCAGGACACCTCCTAAGTGTTTTTTTTTTGTCTGGCTTTCATACCTTGGGGATGGGCAGCCAGGGGAGAGCTTTAGTTCAGCCGGGTTTTCCAATAGTAATGCACATCTTGCATCTGCCAAACGCTGGGAGATCTCTTTGTTAGTGGGGTTTTTTTATTGGTTTTCCCTGTGGATCTTTGATTTTAGAACAGTTGCTTAGCAAATCAGTTCAGATACAAATGACTTTGTGTTTTCCTCAGAATTATTACACACTTCATGTGTTCTTTTTTGAGGAGGGATGTTACTAATTTGTTTATACACAGGCAGGCAGCTAGGAAAGGCAGTGAAACAAGCTAAGGAAGCAGCTGAATCACTTGACCGCTGAGCACACATTGTGTGCTGGACAGAGGAGCCCCTAACCACTTTATGAAGGAAGGTCTTACAAAACATGCAGGTTTTCTTATTATTTGTAATTTTTCAAGCCTTTTAATTCCTCAGTTCTCTGAAACAGGATGTACTACAATGCATGGGAAAATGGCTGTTGAAGACAAAAACGTTTATGGTAAAGCAGCACACAGTGTCAGTAGTTTGAGATCACACTGGAAACTGCTGATTAAATGAGAACCTCACCTTTTGGCAGCCAAAGAAGAGAATCCCAACCATTTTGTTTCAAAAACCTTACAAGGAATGTGGAAATCAGGAAGCATATGTGGCCCTTTTAATTTTTCAGACTACCAGTAGTGAGCCAGCACAGCAGGACAGTATCCTGTGTGCATCCCTCCTGAAGCCACGCACAACCAGTGCTTATACACACAACAAAACTACCAGGTAGTATGTGAATACAATGACTTTGCATTTGTTTCAGTTTATTACTAATGATAGCTGAGGCCAAGCTTTGCTAAATAACATGAAAGATTTCAAAACATTTTGGTGTTAACTGAAGGTATTTGGCCAACACCCTCTAGTCTTTGGGGCAAACATCCATTTCCTGAAAAAAAATTGATAATAAACCCCTAATACTATCTACTGTTTAATTCTTTTCCACTTCAATTTCCATTTTACCGTACAATGTAATACATGTCTCAAGATTTCTGGGGAACCCAAAAGTAACCTAACATAATAATATTTTGCTTTTGCACAGACATCCAGTTCCATCCTACCATCAGAATTCGAGGGGAACCACAGTGGATGTGTGAGAACAGCAGAGAACTGAATGAAAGTCGAAACAAAGAGGAAGGAAAAATAAATAACCAGAAGGAAAGCAAAAGAGAAACAAACCTAGAGGCACAATGTAACTTCCAAAGCAGAGTTCATATCCATTTCTGATCTTCCATGCAAAAACACAGCAGCGATTTTTTTTTTTTTTCGAGTTACACAGAGATGCACATGACACAGGACATTGCTGCTCAGACCACAAAAACAAACGAACAAGAGCAAAAAAAAAATCTGAACTAAAAGAAAAACAGCAAGATTAAGTTATCACCAAAAGATATTTTTAAGATCTGTGTTCCTAAACTGCAACAACAAAGTATTGGGGAAAACAGTCTTAGTCCTCCTACACTGAAGCAGGATTCCAGACTGAAGAGGAATTTGTACATATTCTCGTTTTTATTGCAAAAGCCATTTTACTAAAAAAGGCTATTTGGACGGTCATCAAAGGATGATGTGGAGGTTCAAGAAAGTTCAAAATGGATCAGACAATTTATGGTTGATAAGTCTATTGATGGCTAGTAAACATGATGATGCAACCCAGTGAAATCTCTGGCTCAGGAAATTCCCATAACCTCTGAGTGCCAGAAGTTAGGAAATTCTACACACCTCCTGTTTCTTCCAGTCTTTCTGCAAGCATCCTCTACGTGTCAGAGTCACTCAAAGGCAACCGGCCTATATGAGCTACTGGAGTAAACAAGACCAGTAGTTCATACTACTTATGCTCTGAAGAAATGATCAAGGCCATTCTTGTCATATTATTGTTGTGGTTTGAGGCTTGG
>NW_008585884.1:0-11094 GCF_000691845.1 Merops nubicus | reverse complement strand
CTATGATTCTAAGTATTGTGCCCTGCATATGGTCTCCTCCTCCTCCATGCCAACTGAGTTTATGTAGATTCTTTCTAAAACAAACATTCTTCTTCTCATTTAGATATCAAGATCAAAACCTTTTAAATGTTTCAGTATCTAGCTAGTTCTGTTTTCTTCAATTCAGCATCAAAAGCCCAAGATTATTTACTCACAGAGCACCACTGACAACAAATTGACACGTTGCATCAGGAATACTGTCACTTGTTAGTTAGGTACTAACCTGATCTGATAGTCAGGACTGTTCTGAAAAGCAAACAATCTGTTACAGCATGAATTCCCACTCATAGCCACACATTCAGCAAGCTAAGAAAAGGCACCCTAGCAAAGGTCATACAGACTCTTGCTTTGTCTTCTGTCCTGGAAAGGATGCAAACAAAGACTACACAAGTAGCTAAACTGAACAAGCAGATGTGTAAAATCAGGACAAAGCTCTATACCTAGTCTTGATGTCTTCAATGGACCAAGAGCAAATTATGGGAGTTTAGATTCAAGCTTTACAGCTGAGGTGTTGACCTCAGATTTGTGGCTGATTCAGATAACGTCCAGTGCAGATGAATGGGTTTGCAGACCTCCCAACCAAGCAGGGTGAGAAGAAGACAACATTATTTTCTATTCACACCCAGAAGAGGGTGGGGAGCTCTGCAGCTCTGCTTTCAGCACAAGAGAGAGCACTGCTTTGCTCTTGTCTCTCTTTCCACTAAACCCCATACAGACTAAGAAAGCACAATAAGAAATGAAACAACCAAGATGTATTTCTCACTGCCTCTGTATCATAGATGCATTGCTACAGAATGTACATCATCTACTTGTATAGGCCAAATTCTTCACTACCCATCTTTTTCCACACCAAACTGGAGACAGGCTAGACACGAGCTGGTGAAAGACCTAATACAAAAGGCTGGCCACACGCAGAAGGCAGAAGGAAGGGTGGCAGTCTGGTCACAGTGGACTAGTAGGAGGTTAATTCTGGCTGGAGGCTATATAATTGGCTACCTACAGATGTGAAAGGGTATGTTGTTCTGTCCTTGTTTTTTTCTCAAAATTACAAGTAATTTCTAATTTATCCTACCTTAAATGCAATGTGGTCCCATGCAACATTTCTGCTTGTCTTGTCTTTTCATCAAACCTACAGTACGGGGTATATACAAGGAGAAAGACACAGACACATTAAAGCCACAAAGGTCCATCTTCATAAATTATTCTCACAATGAACTGAAGCACTTTTTCTATTAGTTAACAGCGCAAAGCTGATAATCCCAAAGCTAGGAATAAACAGGATATTTCTGCAGAACAAATCCAGGGAAAGGGCAGTAAACAGATGGGAAAATGTACCAGAATAGATACAAACTAGAAAAAAATATTTGCTCCAAAGAAGGAGGTAAAAGAATGAGATCAAAAGAGATTTTTTTTTTTTCAGTATCAGTAAGATAAAAACCATGGATGAGAGATTGGCCAGTTGATTAATGCTGTCTCTAAGAAAGTTTCCGGTCTTATCACCACACAATTTATTGTATTCCTGCGCTTTCAAAGATTCCTACATATTGTTACAAGTTATTATTTTGACATTTTTAATTTCTGTTACACCTATAGATGCTTGGGAGAAATATTAACTTCCTTTCCCCCACACACTCCTTATGTTCTATCCTCACAGGTTTCACATTGCTGCTGCTGCTTCTCTTCCTCTCCCTCGTGTTCTCCATTCCTACCAGCAGTGATTTATGCACATTCACCAAATTCCAGGAAACACGTACGGGCATCTGGGTTCTGTTACTAAAAAAATCTGTTCAAGCATGTCACATATTACACCATACCCACACAGAAAACTCATTACACAGGCTGTCCAAAAACGTCCACCACCTGAATTCAAACAGACCTTCTGGATTCAGGCAGCTTTCTCTTCTCAAATAATCATCTCCCAAACAAGAACTCCATGTTCTCCATCCTCCCTCTTGTTAGACCCCTTACTCATACATCTATCTTCCTCTCTGAACTTCTCCCTCCCACAGTCCCATTTCCCCCCTTCCTGCACCATTTTTACTCCCCATTATGCACTCAAAGGTGGACTCCTACCAGTGCTCTCTCAGAAAGGAGCCTGCTGCAGGATGACGGGCAAAAATGTTGCCAAATCTGTGCTTCCTGCCACCCAGCGCCACAGCAGGAGCCCAGCTGGGCCAGCAAGAGACAGGGCAAGGGAAGAGCAGCTCTGCTAACACAGGCAGCACCAGCCAGGGATAGCCCGATTCAAGATCTTTTCAAGTTTTCATTCTTTCCCAAAAAGAGGCCAGACAGAATTTGGAGGAAATAACTGAAAAGCAAAGATAATGGCCATCAGCCACATGGCTATGTTTGCACAGCTAAGGCAAGGTGAGGCAATACAGCAGCAACACAGCTGTGGTTGCAGAAATAGGGCAAGCAGAAGGGTTACAGCAGCTGGTAAAAACATTCAAACATTGACAGTAAAACAGCAGCCCAAAAAGCATCCTCATTTCTTCATCTATGTTCTTATGAAAGTCCATAATTTAATTACAGGAACAGGATTAAGGTTAAGGACACATTCAGCACAACTACAAACAGGCCTGCCACTTAAATGATTGGGAAATCAATTTTCTGAAGGATCTGCTCATAGTGTTTATATAATACTGAGGAAGGAATAACTCTGAAGCACATGCAGTCAAGTTGATCTCAGTGGAGTCTTCATTATGCTTGCTTATAAATGATCATTCTGTGAACATACAAGGCAGTTTATATGTGGATGATGATACAATGTGAACTATTTAGCCAGAACTCGTAACACAATAAAATAATAACGCAACAGAAAACCAACTAAACAATCAAACATTTGAAACAATGACTCACAGCATGAAGATAGCTGGCATTTAAATGCATTAAAAACACAAATATCATTATATTAAAAAAAATGGTACTTATATTGAAAATGCCTGGCACTTGCACAGTATCTGTTACCAGAGAATTGCAAGGATTATAAGTTATTAATTCTCACCATTTTCCCGTAAATCTCCCTAATTTTTTAAACTTCAGTTCCTCCAGTGATATGCTTATCTTAGACTTCTGGCTGTATTAAAAAAAAAAAAAATCTATCTTTGATAGCCAGAATGTGGCACAACCTGCAAAACTGTAAAATACAAAGGGAGCCAAAACCAACCCAAAGGTTTTTCATGACCTATTGCATTGGTGAGGAGTTGCAAGCAGCATACTATGGGATAACTCAATGAAGGCACTATTTCTTCATTTCCCTTATGCTCTGCTCCTTGTGCTCACATTATCAAAACTGGAGCTCCAAGTTCAGCACCTCCGCAGTATCTTGCTGAGAAAACCTACTTTCATTGTAAATGTTTTGTGATTTTTCAGTGCCTTCTAACATAACTTTTCACAATGACATTCTTAAAATAAAACATTGCTTTATATAGTAATACTTTTTCAATGGCAAGTGGTAAAAATATAAAGACTTTTGTGCTGCTTTCACAAAGCACATTGACCTTCCTCTGAGGTTTTCTGGGGGCACAGTGAAACACTAAGCAAGAGGAAGACTCTGTGTCCCAGCAGAAGTTTTGTATTCAAACTGGGGGGACAGAATGGGCAGACTGCAAGGTGAAAATGTGGCTGTACCATCTGACTGGAAAGGTAGTGCTCACTGTTTTGAAGTCTGACTGATGCCCAATTAGGAGCGAAGTTCCTGAGGTATCACTACTGAAGCAAGCTTGACATCTTCATCAATGACTTGGAAGATGAGACAGGTGGGGTAAATTTGCAGATGACACCAGACTGGTGAGAGCAGCTGACATGCTGGAAGGCACAGCTGCCAGTAAGAGCAGCCTTGACAAGCTAGAGGAATTGGCTAGTGAGTCTCTCATGATGGTCAACCAAGACAAGGACAAAGTCCTGCATGTGGGATAAGACTATCCACATGCAACACTCCAGCCTGGGAACAACCCAGTTGAAAAGGACCTGGCCATTTTGGTGGACAAAAGAAGTTTGGAGCACATGACATACAAGGAGAGACTGAGGGATCTGGGTGTGGCTAAGTCAGGATCTAATTAATGTATTCACTTTTGTGGGGTGAGTTAGACAGAAGTCAGCACAAAGCTTTTCTCAGGGGCATCCACCAAGAGGACAAGAGACAGAAGTCGGAAGTTGTACAAAAAAAACCCCCAAACAAACCATAGAATAATTTCTAACAGTAAGTGGAGATTTCTGAAGTTGTAATTATTTTATCAAGGAACTTAGGAACCATTCTGTCAATAAAATTGCATCTTGCTCTCTGCACATTATCTCAGTCACAAATTGAATTTTTTTGATGGGAATTCCCAGCTGTAAAACACCAGAAGTTGATCTAGCAAATCAAGTAGTATTTGACATTCTTTGACTTTTACACCATCAGGTGACTTTCTCCCATGACTTTAAGTGGCTATCTCTCTGCAGAGCGGAAATCATAATAATTTTACTTGTTTCATATGGGAGACATGCTTTGCTTCCACACAAGGTGAAACTGTTTTCCAAATGATCAACCTCCAGAAGAGTAAGTCTTCCAGTGTCCCCAGCGTAGGACTTAACTGAGACCAGACTTACATTGTCTGGTAGTGTCACCTCCAGCTGTCAGCAGCAACACCGGTTATAAATGAACTGCATGACAGAGGCACTGAGGAAGAGGAACAGGTCAAAGGCAGATCTAGTATCTGTAAGAAGATTCTTATTCACTGCTGAGCTTCTTCCACTTTCTGAAAAATATTTTCTGAAAAATGATTTTTATGTTGGAGTGAAAGAATCAATTAAACCACAGGTCCGAGGGTCGAATTCCATGTTTTAAGTGGCATTTAATGTAAAATGTGGTGGCTGAATAAACAAACATATGTACTAAGAGCTATAACCTCATGCCTCAGACTCACTCTAAGAGTTGTACTCACAGTCTAATAAAATGTGACAGTTATATTGCCTTGCTTATTAACAAGCACAGCAGTTTAAAAATAAAGCACTAGAAATACACTCTTTACCCATTAGGATATAAAAATCCCCTTAGTAAGTAGATTTTCCAACTAATTTTAAGACAAAAAAAAAAAAATCAGATAAGTGGCAACGAAATAACATTTAAATAATTCTCTGCACATTTTTATGAGACGTACAAGACTCCGCAGAGTAATTTATTTTACACAGATAATGGAGTCACTGTGACTTGTGAAGAATCTGGAATTACAGCCAGTGGCAGCCACGCACAATTTAAAACCTTTCTCCAAATAAATCTCATCACGACAGTTCAAGCATACACAGACATCCAATTTAATCTTTCTACAGCATTTAAGTCTGTGATAGAGCCAAAAGACTTGTATGATTTTTTAATTACTATTTAAGCATGACAAGGTAACTAAACTGAAATACACTTATTTTCCAATACATAAAATACAGCTTGCTCCACAGCCTGTGCTGCCTGGCCTAATATCTGCCTGTCAGCATTAATGTGACAAACTTCTGAAAGAAAAGTTGTAAGGGAACTGTCAAGCTATGTTATAGTCAGACTAATCTGGTTGTGCCCTGTCTTTAAGAAGAGTGGAAATATCAAACTGATTCCTTAAATTGTCATGACTATGAAACCTTCAGGGACAATGCACTTAGCTGCTTCGAGACGGAAAATGTCTTCAAGAAATATGTAAAACATACAGCAACAGCATTTGTGCTCCGGTTCATCAAACCTTAATCTGATTTTATTTTTAATCACATAATCATCCAATATTCTCAGAAAACTGAACTAATGACTCATTAAACGACAGCACTGAACTTCAATATCTGGAAAGAAAATTCAGGCTTGACCAGAAGTCAGTAAGGCAACTACTTTGTTTTCAAGATAGGCTCTAAAGCCTTGTAAAGAGGTTAAATTGACATGACTAGCAGCCTTTACTGGAGAGAAGCACAGGTTCAAGTGGGCTCCAAACCAAAGTTATAGAAACAATAAGGCACTGCCACAAAGAGAACATTGATAGACAGGCACCTAGTTAGGGACTGAGGGGCTTTGCTCAATTGAACTTGCTATCAACCCAAGCTTTAAATTACTCTCTTGAATACTTCTTATGTATCTCTAAAACTAAAGTTGTACAACTGAGAAAAAAATTAGGCTAGGAATTTTATGAGGAAGCCTAAATGAGTCACATACTGAATACTCACCAAATTCCACATACATAACACTTGCAGAGCTTCTGAATTTTTTGGCTAAGCTACTCCAACTTACTGATAAAATACAGTCCACATCACCAGGACAGTACAGTGACAAATAAGAGAAGTGGCAACATTTTATATGTACATAGCACCTTCTGTCAGAAAGCAAAGGCATTTTAGTGATAGATGTTAAATAAAATGACTTGCAGTACTTAGAGTTTAGTTCTATTACCCACACTTAGTAAACAAGAAAACAAGTCATAGATAACTCAAGCTGTCTGCTAAACATAACATACAAAGCCAACAGCAGAAACAGCACTGAATATGGATTCCAAGGGTTTGTTTCCCTGGTGTTTGCAAAAAGAGAATGCTTTAATTTAAAACTAAAAGTCAATCTCAGCCTATATTATTTTGTTCAGTCACCACCTCCCACTGTTTTTAAGCACACCCGTGAACCTGTACCTGTTAAGTCAAGCCAAGATCCTATTAAGATAATTTATGAGGATCAATACTATTGTTACACTTCAGAAGAAAAATTAGGGGTGGGGGGAAGAGAAGCATGAAACAAAAAAAGCAAAATTTCCATGCTCTGCTGCTTTGTTCTTCTTATGCTTAGTTCAAGTAACTGTCACCAGTTTCAGCACACACAACTCATCATGCCAGAGCTGCTCCCAGGTTAATTTGATTTCACAATTACACGAAAATACTCCAAAAAGCATCTAGTTTGGTACTGCTTCGCAGGCTGGCACCATTAAGTTTTTCACCGGCAACATAATCTTAATACTTTCTGGCAATCCTTAAGCACTGCTAGTTATACAGCAGTAACACATATTCAAAAATATGCTGGTATGAGTTCAAAAAGAGATGGTCTACCACAGATTTTTTTTTTTTTAAACAGTAATGTTCTTGGTATTTATGAATTGTTTTACCGCAGTATTACAAAATGGAACACTTTCAAAAGCTCTTTTCTTAAAGCCTTCCTTAAAATAACAAATCTCAAAGCAGACCATTTCATCTTAAAATATTAAAAATGAGAAGGATTCAGATTACTCAAAAACAACATATTTGAAGAGAATAATAGTGCTGTGGGAGCTCACACAAGCAAGTCACATTTTAAGTGATGACAAACTATGATTTGGTCAACTTCAGTCAGCTTCACGTCAGACACAACTCAGTGAAGCTACACTAGAAATGAATGTGGTATGTCAAATGTTGTTGGGACTTCAAACAGACTTGACATAGCGCTGCTAAACGTTAACAGGAAGCTAAATCTTTGTGCAAGGTAGTTTAGGAATGGAGTAAAAGAGATTAGTAAAAAGCTGTTCATAAAGAAGAACAAGAGCCGAGAACAGTAAAACAAAGTGTCCGCAATTCTTAGTATAGAAGACCATACACTCTGTTCTTGAGTTTACAGCGTGGTCAGGCGGGGATACAAAATTATGCAGTTAGTAGACCAAATTCTGCTGTTAGTTCTGTCACACAATCACACCAAAATGCACTCAGCTCCCTTAGTCCAGATGAGAGGACACCTTGGCCAAAATGACCCCTCTGCTAGTAAAGCAGACAGACTGCCTCTCTAACTGCATTTCTGCAACCAGTCACATGCACTACATGTTCAAATCAACTGTACTCAGGTATCTCCATGAATTACTCTTCCTGCCTTCACAAGATACTCGCTCAGCAAAGCTCACTCAACATTTTCACACGCACTAACTTCACTTGAAGACAGTCTCATTTAGCTGATTGACATTTGGCTAATATGCCTTGAAAAACAACCAGCTTTACAAAATTGTATGCTTATGCAAACTCAAACTCAGGGAAAGGTTTTAGGACTCAGATGGGAAAGTTTTCCTGAATTTTGAAAGGACTAATTTATAGGGTTACATAAAGCTTACTCTGAACACCCAAAGAGTTGTTTGAAACAGCCTATATAATTCATGAATGAGAATGTAACATTTTATTAAATATCAGAGGATAGTTAAAAGAAACCAAGCAGAAAGGTCACCATCCTCTACTAAATTGTCTAGCGGTTTTCCACAACAGTGGCATGAAAACACCCACTTCTACATGACATTTCTAATATTGTGAGGTCATTGAACAACCTACATGCCTAAAAATTTCCCCCCCATATAGCATTAGTACTATGTAGGACATGGAGAATTTTAGTTTTCTGTCCATTTCTTCCATTGAATATGTATGAATGAAATTCCAGCAATAATACATTAAGAAAAAAACTTGTGCATAGCTTAACAAAACGTTTCTGATACTATCTAATCTGGTTTCGTTGATTGGTTTTTTTATCATGACAGACTCCTCTGGCAACCTATATAAGAAGATCACCAGAAAGTAGGAAAAAAAACTTGCAGATGTCTGAAGGAGTTTCTGTCCTTTTTTACAATTCCTTTAAAATATTCTGACTGGCTTCATTCTGTCTGCCCCCAAAGAGTATGAAGAACAGAAATGTATAGAAAGCTTTTAACTTCTCAGAGGAAGGGAATCAGAAAAGCAAAGTTTCCAAAAATACAAATCCTCATTCTGCCCTCATTTTGTTTTGGTTTTGCAGTTTTTATTGAAACTATTACATCAATATCAATGAAAATTTTAATTCATCTGACTTCCCAGAAGGAAGAAAATGAGATTTTATTTGATCCACTGTTAATTCATTCCAGATAACTGCCCAAACCTCAGCCAGCTTCAGGTTAGAACAATATCAAGTCCAAATGCTGTAGTTCTTTCTTGTCCTTCAAAGTCATTTATGAAATATAAATTCTTGTTCAGTCTTAGAACCTCAGAAATCTTTCAAAGTGATGGGGTGCTCAGATAAATCAATGACTTATTCTTAGTAACCAAATGTGGTTTTAAAAAAATACAAAAACACTTAAAAAACATTTTAACAGGAAAATATAGCTATTAAAATCCTCCACTGTCCTTATGAAAACCTATTTAAAATATATCTGCTGTCTCTTACAAGTATATTACAGTGAAAAAAAAAAAAATCAGGTCACAGGGAAGGAGTAGGAGTTTTGTTTCTTGGGAAAATTTTCACAATGAGATGTTTAAGGTAAAAGAAGCTCCTATGACTCAATACATAAGCTACATGTTAGGCTACATTTTAGACAAAATAAGAAACTAGATTACAACATTTCTTATAGAAAGGATAATAAAAATATTTATGTTTTATATGTGGGTAATGGATACGCTTAAAAGTTTACTCAGGCAGGGTGTTAAAGTTGTTATTCTACAACCTTCACAAGCCATGTATTTTAACAGAATTATTAATTATAAGAAAAGATGGTACCAATTCTTGCTTTATTACAATAGAATAGCGTTTCCAGTCATTTTCACTTCTATCACTCAACAGTTTTTCAACTGATCTAGGAAACATGCACCATATACTTAAAAGTCTACTGACAAAAGGTTGCCTTTCCTAGCTGCCTCTTACAGAGCTCAAGAACTACTGGATTGCTCTGAGTTTGCAGACTGAAAGTTGAAAAATGTTTCACTAGGAAGCTTCACTAAAGTGAAACTTCACTAAACTTTCAGTGTCTTTTCAGCAACTACACTCATTTATGGCAGAATAATTTGCTGGTTTTGCTATAAGTACTGTATGTCTTCAGACAACAACTGCAGTCCAGAAAAAAATACGACACAATAACAGGATTTAAATATATTTTTAAAAGTCATTAAAATTGTGATAGTAATGAAGAAAGTAACAGTTTAGTTTGCAGTAAGAGATTCGTAGAATACACTTTACACGCATTGAAGAAGCTGCAGAATTCTCACTTCTGGGGACCTAAAGTTTAGGGAAGAGAAGGAGAAGAAAACATGAGTACTCAAGTTTTTCTGCTCCTTTACTCAGAGAACAGGAGTGCAATAGATGACTGCTAGAGACCTTTTTCTGCCTTGCAGTGCTTGATGTGACTACAATACTTAGCATTGCCATCACACTTCTGTGGTTTCATTAATAAGAAAAAAATTAAGTCAAAATCATTCCATTTCAAAGAATTCTCACAACAGAGCAATCTGATACTTCTATTGCACTTACACACAACTAAGCTAACAGCTTTACTCTTGTTTGAGTAAAAATAAATTTTGTATCTCCCTTGCTTGTTAGTCAAAGGAGAGGGTTTTTATCTAACTCCATGAGGTAATGGTAGAGGCATCCATGAGACATTTCAACTATTTTTATCTATTTTTCAACTTGATACTGTTCCATCCTGAAAGCTTACAGCATGAAGGTGTTTGTGTAGCACACACATTGAATAATTCCAAAATACATAACCACTTAAAAGAAGTGTAAGCTATGCACAAGAATAATGTCGTTACTGTTGAAATAAACACCTTCTGAGTTACACACTTACACCTACCACAGTCACCCAGCATACAGTAAGGAATGAGCACCACCATTTTCAAGATAAATGTATGAAGGTGGTACTCCAGTATCCAGTTCATACATTAGAGGGGATGGAAAAGTTTCACATTCAAACCCAGCTTGTAAAAAAAAAAAAACATTAATGTAGTAATTTTTGAAGGGAAAACAACCCAACTGCTTCTTCAGGTAGGGGGCTGTTTCTGCTTCCGAACGCTCTATTCTCAGGCAAGAAAACCAGCTGTTCTTACCGAAACCCAGCTGTTCTTACTTCGAGGATCTCGTGTTTCAACACAGTCAGTGCTAGAGTCATGAGGACCTGTTAACTCAGCCGAAGCCACCAGCGCAGGGAGGTCTCCACACGCACCAGGCTAGGGCAGCGCTCGGGCTGCAAGCTCTTCCCAGAGGCTCGGACGGGACGGGACGGCCGGGAATATTTTTTCATGAGCTACCCCAGAAGCACTGCCATTCATCTTGCCTCTTGTAAAAACTCAACCAAGGGAACAGGGCGGGCGGAAGGC
>NW_008585883.1:0-8129 GCF_000691845.1 Merops nubicus | reverse complement strand
GGTTTGCTTTCAAACCATTACAGGGTGATAGATCACTCGAATAGGTTGCCCAAAAGAGGTGGTGGAGATCCCATCCCTGGAGATATTCAAGGTCAGGCTTGATGAGTCTTTGAGCAGCTTCACCTGGTTGGAGATGTCTCTGCTTATTGCTGGGGGGTTGGACTAGATCACCTTTAGAGGTCACTTCCAACCCAATGCATTCTATGATTCTATTTGTGTCATATCTAACCTCCAGTTCACTGTGACCTCCTTAGTCAGCCAGGGTTGCTGATAAATGATGGAAAGTGGCTTGGTGAACACACCTGTCAACACCTTTAGCACTCTTGAGTGTAAACCACCCAACCCCATAGACTTGTTTATGTCTAAGTGATATCTTTAAGTGTCTCAGTGACGTGTAAATGTCACTAACTATTTCCTCCTTGGTTATGGAGGTCTCATTGTACTTCCCCTCCCTGTCTTCCAGCACAGTGGGCTGTGTACCCAGGTTACAAGGGCACCTTGTGGGCACCAGCCCATTCAGCCTTTTGGACCATTCCCAATCTTGCAAAAATTGATTCTGAAGTTGCAAGCAGCACAGGCATTTCACTGTACTGCTACAGGGCATGTTCTCTTAGGAAGAAGAGAATTAGATTACTAAATAAAACAGTAATTACAATATTAAGTTGTAATGTAAGGAAACCCAGGGAGAAAACAAGTACACGTTGTGAACAACACATAAGGATGGTCCAATAGTACTAAACAGTAGTTAGTAAATATAAAACTACATCCATAGTTAAAATATTCACAGTTAAAGTTAAAATATTCATAGTTATAAGGAAGTTAAAATAAATTATGAGTTATTGTACCACATTGCAGCTATTTGTAGGAAAACAAACCAAAAAAAAACCCCAAAACAGTCTCTAACAAATTTCTACTACTATGGTGTCACTGCTACTAAATATCTTTGATAAAGATACCATACATGAAGTAAATTTAAGTACAAGTTTATTTGTTTAGATAGTGAAGGTTAGAGGATAAGTATCTGCCTGAATCTTGAAATAGCAGTGATTTCACAGGAACAAAAACATTTTTCAAAAGTATCTTTAAGGTACCAGTATCTGATTCATATTTTAATGAGACCTATAATAAAAGCAACGGGTTATTTCTTTGATTTTTCTTCTTTTAGAAAATAATAAACAGTATTTTTAGGGCTTTCTTTTATGCTACATCTTCAAAAAAGTGTATTTGGGCAGCAGGATGCATATGCTTCTTAACACTTGCATGATAAATTAAATTGCTTAATTTTAATTTTAATTTTGTGTTTTCTCTGATCTTTGAAGGAAGTAAATAGCAAAGGCAGACGAAAGACAACTAAATGTATCCTCTCATGTACTCCTGCTGCAACTAACAGCAAAAGTGCTCAGTTAATTTTAAGTGCTATTACAGAGAAAAGTGAGAGGACACACTGAGAAAGACATCATCAGAAGATAATTATAACTATAATCTTGAAAATATGTATGTACTCCAAGAGAGAAAAAAGACCTAGCAGTAAGCCCTGTATTTAGAGTGCTAACAGCTGTTAAAAATGATAAAGCTAGTATTTTGCATAGAAAAAAATTGTTATCTTCTTCTTGGGGGAATATTGAGTTTCATTTATCTGGTTTTCAATGTGTATATTTTGGAGACATTTCCAGGCTAAACTAATGTGTTATCAGATATTTAAAAGTAAAATAAATTTGTCACATTACTGAAATGGCTTGCATTTTTCAACTTTCTGTGCTAATCAAATCATCAATATGTAATATCAAATCATCAATCAAATATATCTCTTTTCATTCCATCACTGCAGTAACTGGAATTTGTTGGTCTGGGAATGCTAGGAATCTACCACTGAAGTGTGGTCAGTGGCTACAGCTGATTAGCAAGGTGATTATTGCTGGTGGGAGACATAAACATAAGATACACAAAACTGGTCAGTTTTCAAACTTGTACCTACATTTGGGGTTGGGATAGAGAGGAGGTATAGCCCTTGACCTTATTGCCCTTGATCAATGCAGGTTGCATACATTCTAATAACCAGTGTTTGACTCTAAAAACAAGCAGAAAAAATGGGACTAGGAAGCTCTTATCTTTCATAAAATTTGAACTGATGATCAAACTGAACAACACCTGTTGAGGATATATATTGTAGTGTATGTTTATTCCCTGGGACTTTCATCGTTAAGTTCAGACATTATCAATATTTAAATTGTATTCTCAAAATCCTTAAAGTTCATAAAAAAGATATTTGATGTCTGATAGGTTTAAGTACAGGTTCTAAGACATGCTCTTAAAATTGGAAGTCTTCTAAAATGTACAACTCAGGATCCAGAACAAATTATAAATATGTATAACCATAAAATATGGAGGATTAAAAAATAGACAGGTGGTTGCAAAGACACATATTACAACAGAATGGGTAAATTTTAAACAATTGGGCTCAAAATAAATTAATGTGGGAGATAAAGTACATCTTTGTCTAATGTCTACTGTTGTTTTGTGGACATATGTTCCAAGTGTATCATTCCTCATAAAATATTTACATGTATTATAGTATTCCTGCTTAATTATTTCCTATTTTGTTACCCTTTTATTTTTTATAGTCCAGTTAAAATACTATTAAATTCTTTAAGGTCAATTTTACTGGTATGAACCACCACCATGTAACACAAAGTGAAATCCCTAACACTCCTAGTCTCTTGTTAAAAACGGATGGAGCAGGATCTGTGAATGCATTCTGAAAATAGAAGTTAAGTTAAAATGTCAAGTAATTTTACAATGTCACTGAATAAATTAGCATACTGGGAAAGCTTTACCACTGTGTTTGGATCCATTATATTATTTTGAAAGCAAAATCTTACATTCTTAGCAGTAAAGCATAGAACTATATTCCTTGAAGGTGTAGGTTGACTCTTTCACCTAGTGGCTGACACTTTTTTGGTAAGTTGTCATTAAAAGCAAAAAAAAGAACATATGTGGCCAGTAAGTGCCATAGACTTTCTTTATTAAGTCATGGATTCTGATGCTGTGTGGCCTGTCTGAGGTTGACTGAGCCTGTCATTGCTTTTTGACTCTTCAAGGATTGTGTTTCTTGACCTTTGTGGAACTAATGAATGAGCTGAGAGTATTTGGAGTTCTGGCAGCCTACATAAGAGAATTTTCTAGCATAATGAAATGGATGCTAATTGAGAATCAGATAATGCCCCAGCAAAAGGACTAGGGACTGACTATGGAGGGAAAACTGAATCATCTTAAAACACCAGAAGGCTTTTTTGATACATATATTTAAAAAAAAAAAAAAAAAAAGTTAAAAATACATTATTTTGGTGAAAGTATTGCTATGGTCTGTGCATGGTTTTTTTTTTTCATATTGTGGAAGAGTAGATTAAATCCATTTCTATGAAGGTCAGACAGGTCAGTACGTTTCACTATGTCTTTAAAGACTGATTCTGATATGGTGAAATATGTTTTATTGCCTTAATTTGCATCTTATATGAAAGTAGGAGATGGAGTATTATCATGCTTTGCTTCAGTTGTACACCCAACAAGTAATCAATTAGTATGATAATAAGAAGGCAATGGAGTGGAATAAGGTGATGAGGGATATGCATCTATTTAATTGTTTAAGTTTTTAAGAGATCCTATAGAAATTGAAATGTGTAAATGGCAACGAAGCAGAAAAAGGGACATATAAAGTCTATTGGCTAAAAGTCAAACAGCAAGAAAACCTGCTAGTTCTCACCAAGACCACAAAATGAGTTTCCCTTCAGATCTTATGACATCTTAAAGAACTAAGCTTACTAGCGTCCCCTAAATTCAGAAAGCAGAAGATGTAAATTTCACTTTAAAATTTTATCATTGTGATTACCTCCCATTCTTGGTTTAAATTTAATAATAATTATCGGTGCTGGCTAGTTCAAGCTATGGGGAACTCTATGTTTCAGGAGATTTCAGGCACACCCCCCAAAAATGGGCTGCATTAATAATGAAGAAAGCAAAGAAAAGCCTCTCAGCAACACAACAATTAAAACTGTTCAAAATAGCCTATTACAAACAGAGGGCCACAGCAGCATAAAACGTTGTTCAAGTTATGGTGCAGAAGTCATAAACTACTGCCTATATGTGGAGAGAAACAACCATCTAAAGATTTAGCTTATATGAATGTGATTTCCTTGGGTACTTTTTTTCATGTGTCATAGACCACATTTATTTTATTTGCTAGCTTATTTTCAATTTTGAAGTTTAATTCTTCAGAACCATCTATTATTATTTTTGAATTCAAAAGAGCTAGGTAATAATACAGGCTATGCTGATTAGGTCATAAAAAAACCCAATGTCAATGAGAATTTGTTATTACTGTAGTATTTTGAGGTTTTTTTTTCTGTTATCCATACCTGTATCAAGATCTTGCCCTCTTCCAATTTTTTTTTTTTTTTTTTGAGCTAGGTGATCAGCAATAAATGAACCATTTCTGCAGGATAAAACAAACAAACAAACAAACAAAAACCCCTATTTAAAAAGTTGAAGTCGGAAAACAGTAGTAGGAGATGTTAAGGGGAAAAAAACCAAAACCAAACAAACTTAAAATACCCAAAACACCTCCAGTTAGTTTTCTGAACAACACTAATGGTTTTGTGCTTTGAAGCAAGGACTGTCCTTGAGTTAGATCACTGAAATTACTGAATGTTGACAGGATTACATACATCTATACTAGAAAATTACTACTATCTCTTGAGAATGGTTGAAAAAAATCTAGTTTTCATCTTAGTCATTAATTTTTTTTTTACTTTATATTTTGTCAGAAAAAAAAAATCTAAGTTAAAAGTCTCAGAAGATTCTGTTTTCAAGACTTATGAATTTTAGCAAGTGTTCACTTCAAAATTTGATAAATGCCCTTATCAGTGTTTCCCAACCTCAGAGGATTTATTTTGTGAATTCTCAGTCCCCTGGTACAAGTCTCAGTCAGGTTCATATAATACTAGGCTGCAAGATCTTTGGGCCTTAGGAAACTGAGTGTTGTCACCTCTCTTTTGTATGCTGAAGCTGCATTAGACTGTGCTGGATAACATTTGGATCTCCAATTTCACAGACTATGAAAAGCTTTCAGTTGATAACCTGTACTTATGAGCAAGATCTCATAAGAGTTCGAGGCAGTGTTCTTTGATAAAACATGCAATGGGAATGTTGAAAAGGTCACTGCTGGCATATCTGAGAATACAAACAAACACGTCTGCGTAGTAAGAGTCGAAACTACCTGTCCTTTCAGACAAATTTGTCATAGCCAGGTGCTTTGTCAGCTTTCTGAAAGTATGTGCTTTACTGGAAGCATAAGGAAAGCAACTATTTATCTAAGCATTAGTGTCTTTTTTATGATATATAAATAATAGTCTGTTTGTTACTGCTTAACAATTTTCCAAATGTTACTAGTACTGTTACTAAATAGGTATAATAGGAAAGTAAACAAACCCAGCAAATTTGTATTCATGTTTATGAAACATTTCATGGTTTTGAAGAAATTTCCTAACTCAATTACAAATAAAACCAAGGTCAGTAACTTCTGTATGGAAAAGAATTACAGAGAAGAGAATTAGCATGAGTGGAATGCAAAAAAGACTACCAGAATTTCATTGCGAATAAAATATTGATCTATTTTGCCCTGAACACATTTGAAACGCAAAATGTGTCAGTAATAAAATTCTAAATTTTCATATCTTCTCCTAAAGAATGGTTTCTCTTTATCATCATCTCATATCAAGTTTTTAATCTTCATAGTGTGTGTCCTGTTAATTCTGTGCCTTCTGAGTACTTTAATAAAAGTGCTTTGTGACATTACATCAAATGCAATAGAAAAATCAAAGTATGTGAAACCAACACAGTTGCCATTTTCAATCAGGACTGCTAAAACATTTGAAAACATTTAAAAAGACAATGTTTGATATGTCTCTTGGGCTTGTGTAATAGTAGTTCAAGTGAAAAAGAGTACAAGAAAGAGCTTAATGTACTATCTGAATGGGGTGGAGATAATTTTCTTTTTATTAGCCCATATAGTGCTGTGATTTCAATTTGTGACTAAACAGTACTGGTAATACTCCAGTATTTCAGCTCTTGCTAAACAATGTTTGCACAGCAGAGTACTTCTCTATTTCTCGCACTCTCCCCCAGCAAGAAGGCCGGGAGGGGGCAGAAGGTGGTGAGAGGCAGAGATGGGAGAGCTGAACCAAACGGTTATTCCACAAGATAAGTTCATGCCTAGCAATAAAAACTGAGGTGAGGTTTTTCTAAAGTAGCCTTTGCACATACACTGGGTGGGCATTAGTCTGCTGTTGCAATGTAGTGAGTAATTGCCTTTGCATCACTCACTTGTTTGGGGAATATCTTCCCCTTTCTTCTTCACTTACTGAAATGTTTTCATCTCAGCCTCTGATTTTTTCTCATGTTTGCCTTTCCAGCTCTCTCTCTCACCCTAGTGAGAGAAGCAGGGAGCAACTGTGTGGGTGCTTAGCTACTGGTCCATGTCAACCCATTGCAGTCAGAACTATCATAACTGTCATAAGCAGTGAAGGATGACTCTGCTGTGGTGGCAGTGTATTAAGTTCAGCATACGTTCCTGTAATATCATTGGCTTATGAACATAGAAGAAGGTCTCACAACCCTTTAAATATTGATGAAGATCAATATTGCATCATTTTCCTAATATAGTTCAAAGAGGCCTATATTATCACCCACTTTGATGCTCAGTTGCTGCTTGCTTGTGGCTAACAGTTCAAAGGAGTATGTTAGCCTCCAGCTGGAGAAGCCTTGGGGGAAAATTTGTGCACTTTCTGTCAACTTTTCTTCCTTCAACTCATCACAGAGTAGCTCCTTCAGAACTGGCAGTATCTGTTCAATCTACAAATGCATCCTGCAGCAGCTGGACATTCAGTGGTGCACTGGTTCTCTGTTCTTAATATGCAGAAAGGCAGTAGGTAGCAAGAATCATTCCTGTTTATCGTGTCACATGTACCTCATCTGGAGCAGAACAAGCAAGTTCTTCCAGTCAGTGGATTATTTCTCCTTATCACATCCTATTCTAACATTCAAAAAACAGCACAGTTAGATAATATGTTAACATGTGTTTTCTGTATTGGAAAGATAGATTTTAACCTACCTCAACGAGTCCTTCCATAAACCTTTATTAGTTTCTGGAAATAGGAGTCTACCCCTCTATAAATATAAACATGATTACTCCAAACACTTACCAAAGAAGTAAATGCATGAGCGATGTGAAGTCTCAGTTTTACTAGTATATACATAATGAAGAATATATCTCCTCAGAAAGGTTCACGTGAAATATTTTTTTTAAAGTATTCTTTAAAGCAAAGCTGATTTCAAAACCCAGAAATCAATGTGTTATCAGCTAAATATCTTACTTAGATGTGATCATAGTACATAGGAGCTTCTGAATAATCTGTTCAAGCATTTCAGAAAGTGAATGCAGACAGGAAAGGTTAAAAATGTCCCTACAATTTGAATGAGAATTGTGATCTCCAATTTAAGATCATAAATTTATTTTACTAAATTTGTTGAGTAAAACAGTTCAAACAGCAAATGCCAATGGCACATTCCTTTTTATAGTAATAGAATATTCATTATGTTAAAATATTGCTGACTTAAAGTATATATGAGAACTCATCTGAAATGAAAATTAGTTCCTCTAGCAAGACACAGTACAACACATAACTGTAATCAAGCAGTATTTAAAATGTTTGGTACACTGCTGCTTGATGTCTTAGTAATTTATGATTAGACCTCTTCTTCCTTTACTTTCAATATGTTTTTATTTCCTGTGCTGAGCCATAAACTACCTGAGCCCTAATGTGCCAGCATTGAACAGTTACATGTACTGTATTATAGACAATAAAATAATTGTTTTTTATTCTGTAAAAAAAAAAAAAAAGTATACAGACTTGATGATTAGTCGTCATTAGAGCAAAGTAATGTCAGCAAAAGACTGAAAGTGTGGATGTTAGAAGCAGTATTGACACAAAACAGACATTGTCTCATGTTTTTTTCCAGAATTCAGACAGTACATCTGAAAGGAATAGTTGTGGCAGCTAGGGTCTGGTGGCCGG
>NW_008585882.1:0-4144 GCF_000691845.1 Merops nubicus | reverse complement strand
CCTGAACCCCTTTTCCTTTTTACACGGAACCAGGACATCCGGTTATCACAAGGAAGACTGTGAAGAATGCCCACCAATTATCCTGCAGCTGAACTTACCTCAGCACAAAGGGGACTGGAGGGTAGCCTTTGGTTCAGATAGACAGCTGTAGCCCTGGGTCATCATGCTGTACAGCCTGCCCTGAGGTAATTACTGGAGAATAATGTCTTCCTGAGCTAGCCAGACCAGCGTGGCAGGGGAGCAGTGTGCATGTGGCTCAGCCACAAACGGTGTGGAGACTGAGCAACCACCAACATGTGCCTAGGAGAGTGCAACGGGCTTGAGCTGGCTTCAGCCCATGTTCTCCTTCCTGGCAACTGGGGATGTCCAGCACCATGATGGTGACCATACAAAGACCCATAACAAGAATTATGTCTTACGGTGATTCCGCTGTATATTGCAATTTCTGTTTTATCCCTGTGTTGTGATTTCAGTGTCACTCTTCTAAATCAAAATCCCATGTAACACTGAATATATCAAACAAACAATTTTGATAGTAAACATAAATCCTCATGTGGAGTAGCTAAAAGAACACAGTCAGAGTACTGGCCTTTGACACATAAGAGAATATGATACTATAATCTGCCAAGACCAAATGGGGAGAAAACCTTTCCTGTATGTGGGAAATAACGGACTCCCTTTGTTCTTACATAAACCAAAGTATGCAAAAACTTTTATTGAGTTAAGTAGTGTTTCAGCTCATCAAATTCAGTTGACAGCGATCTAAATGGCAGTTTGTGCTGGGTGTCTTTTCCCAGCAAGTGTATCAGGGTAGATGTGAATATTGCTTGCAAATGACACTAAATGGAGTATTTTCTAGTAGAGGTATAACTCAGTGAAATCAGACATCCTCCTAAATGTTTAGATTCCAGGTGCTGGACTACAGAAGCTGGTAAAATCTGCAAAACTTCACTGAATGCTAGACAATTTGCTCATCTTCAGTGCTCTGCTGCAATATCTGACGCTATCACAACCACTTACCACAGAATCATTGAGGCTGAAAAAGACTTTTATCAACCATTAACCTAACTCGGATCAACCACTTTCCTAATTCACCTCAAACTTTTCAAAAGCAATGTAGTAAGGTCTTCCTGAGGTATCCTTTTCACCTAAAAATAAATTTGTACCAGTTCAAAAGAAAATAATGTATAATAATACTCTACGTACTAATTATAACACTCTTGTGTTCTAGTGCGTTTGTTCTTCACTGACCCAAAAGTCAAATTTATCAAATTTTTATCAAATTTATCTGACACCAGCTTTTATAAAAATAGAAAATAAAACCAAACCAACAAACAACAGAGCATTATTTTAGAAACTTTATTAGCTTTGCCAAACTTTAATCATTTGGGCTGAAAGTTTCCATGATGACTGTCTGCCTTGGCCTGTACAAACATCCTTCAAAATTGTTCATAATAATACTCTAATAATAACAGCTACAGAAAAGCCTATAGAGAAATTAATAATTTTGTCTTTAGAATAGGGCTTGACTAGCTTGTGGCAAATAGAGCAGTCATACTCTAAACAGACGCTGAAGTAAAATCCTGAACAGCTTTTCACTAAATATCACTAAGTATCACCATCTAATCTGAATGCTGAGTCAGACAGCAGTCCTGAATGGAAAAAAAAACCCACACAATGTTGTTCAAGGCTGTCATATAATGTAAACAACCAATTCCCACTGTAATGCTTCCCGGCTTTTCCGTGCTTGAAAGCGCAACTGTAATGCCTTTATTTGACTCTTTACGTGTGTACGCTTGCATGTATACATAAATGCAATAAATATACATATCGAATAGATACAATGAGGGAAAATAGTGTAAGTTTCAGAAGAAAGAACACATTGCCTAAAAAGGAAAAATTCAAACTACGCTCCTAATATGAACATGTAGTTACATATTCTGTTGTTTGGTAGTACCATTCAGGCTCCGTAAGATGGCAGACCTGCATATATTTAACAGATGTTAGTGTAATGACATTGCTTTTAAAATGGTTGCTTTAAATGGATGGTGCCTGGTTTTAGTCTGAATGTTTTGAATGTGATATATTTAGAACCATAAGGAACTCTGCTTACTACTCCGTATTACCTTTCCCTGACTCACTGATGGCTTTGGACTGCTGGCCTACATAGAGCACCCAGAGCTGATTGGTTCAGAATTACCTGAACTTGATCAGTGTAACTCTTTCTAATAAACATGTAATTGGTATTTATTCCCATGGATTCATTCTAGCTGGTTGTGCTCAAAGTAAGCTAATTCTTAGAATATAATTGCTGTCCTGAACACAATAAAACTCTTGAATTTACCCTTTAAACAGTCTGCTTTACAGGAGGCTATTTGGGGCAACAATGATTTATTTGTTAACCCTGAAATTGGCATATTTATTTCCCGTTGAATGATGATGTCACTTCTGAAAGCTTTTTTCAGGTTCTCTGACATTATTGTAGTTCTATTATTTGTAAAGTCATTATAGTAAAGTAATACAAGAAATTTC
Organism: Merops nubicus; assembly: GCF_000691845.1. NCBI lineage: Eukaryota > Metazoa > Chordata > Aves > Coraciiformes > Meropidae > Merops > Merops nubicus. The sequence continues at coordinate 1,612 of NW_008585882.1, read as the reverse complement.
CTTTATGACTAACACAATGTTTAAGGTTGTTCTGGAGAATACTGTGTGATGCCTCTACCAGTGTTTTATGCCCATTTCCTTTCCATTTATTAAGACCTCAAGCTGTTTTAGACCTAAGATTTTCAAACATGAATTTTTCAAAAATGCTATCATATTTTAAATGACTACGTAAGAAATGGAATGACCTTGCAATCTCACTTTTATGTTTCACTTTAGCAAAAATGTTTTAATTATAATTACACAGGCATATAATTTTCATTGCATAAAGGTTTCATTGCACTTGTTCCACTTGGCTAGGACTATAAGGAAAAATGGCTAGATTGTTTTTAACAGTTTGAAAGAATTCTTGGGGAAAAAAGACAGTAAGAAGTGTTCATGCCAGCAGGAGAGCAGTTTGTACGCAGTAAAGCTGTGAAAAGGAAATCACAATAATTTAAAAATAAAAAGTGTTCCACTTCCTGGTAAGCAAACAGAATAAAACAAATTACCATGGAATTTAACTCAAAATCCTTCCAATAGCACATCATGAATGTTATCCTGAAAACTGTAGTTAGGAACCCAACTTTCACTGGAGTCAAGAAAATGACCCATTATGTTCATATGCAAATTTGCAGCTTTTTCATATGTAAACATGCTCTTTAATAATTGCTTAGCAGTGAAACCTCATTTAAAATACTGCTCCCTGACATGTTCACAGACTTCTTGCTGACTCACTCTTCAAGAATGGGATTTTGAAAAAGAGAAATAAAACCACTCCAGTATCAGAAATACTGAAGAATTTAGATGAGTGCCCGTAACCTACTTCTACATTTAGACAGTTATTGTATCTAGCTTTGCAGATGTGCCAGAAGTTCTTGCTGGTTTGAAACTCCCATTGTTTTTAAAGCGGTCCTGTAAGCCTCTTACTGGTGCAGAGAAGGCTTTGTTATTTGTTTGCTTGTAGTTCATCTGTGCTTATTTCTATTAGAAAAACCCTTGCACAAGCGGTTATGGCATTCCTGCAGCTCCTTGTGCAACAGGGCTGCAGCAGGTTTTTGGCCAGGCCCAAGGGGCCCCCAGAAACCAAACGAGATGCAGAAGTCCCAGATGGAGGCAGGCCACCCTTGCCTGTCTCTGCAGAGCTTTACAGTTTGGATCTAATTTTGCAGAAAAATCTCACTGCGTCGAACATTTTGCAGTGTTTCAGCAAGATATTTAAGAGATGCCTCATCACGTATCGTGCATATCCTCCTCCAACTGTCACTCAAACTGTCACTTCGAGCACCAGTCCAAGAAATGCTTCTCACATAAACAGTGGAAGGGCAGAATAAGCGAATTTGTACCGCCACATTTTGCAGCTCTGGCACTCGTGTTACAGAGAAGGAATGAGAAAAGAACCTTTGTCTTTCTGCTGCTTTCGATACAGAAACCCAGCTCTGAACAGGTAACTGCCTCAGAAAAAGCTTCTTCCTGCCAGCTCTGGCTCGTGAGCCAAGCAGTCGCTACTGCCGCAAGCTGCAGCAGCGCGAAGAGGCGGGAACTCGAGCACCAGGGCTGCTAATACCGCCAGGAAGGGCCGAGAGCCCTGCGGACCTCGCAGGCCCTGGGGGAGCGGCGAAGGCGCGTCCCCGTG